>NC_069506.1:62108537-62118537 GCF_027579735.1 Bombina bombina
ATATACATATTATATACACATATATATATATATATATATATATATATACACACACAACTTTAACAGGTAAGTCCAGCACCTTTCTTTATGCTATTATTTCAGCATTTTTCAGCAAACTTTTCCAATATTGAGATAGTGCACGCCCGCTGTGTGGGGTCTGCCAGCCCACATATATATATATATATATATATATATATATATATATATATATATATATATATATATATATATAATGAAGCAAATATAGCATCAGCACTTGTTAATACAAAATTTCCACTTTATTGAGGTAACAGACAAAGTTGAAAACAGCAACGTTTCGAGTCAACACAGACCCTTAGTCATGCTAAGGGTCTGTGTTGACTCGAAACGTCGCTGTTTTTAACTTTGTCTGTTACCTCAATAAAGTGGAAATTTTGTATTAACAAGTGCTGACGCTATTTGCTTCATTTTATATATATATATATATAATATTGAGATGCATTCAAGTATGGTGTAGCTGGGGAATTTATATGCATTTCAAAGTATTGCTAAAGAGCATGGTAAATGTAAAGTCTTAGGCTTAGCAGAAAATGTTGAGATGTTTTGAAACCAACAATTACTTTTTTTTAACACATCTAATACAATTGTATCAATGCTTCCAACTCCTTATATGTATTGCAAACACAAGCACAAGCAAGGTTAAAACGAAAGACAAATATTTATAAACTCTTGATGTGTAACAATTATGTAAAAAGAGAAAGGAGTGTCACATGACAGTTCAATTATGTTTAATTATGTTTTTATTTGGAAAAAAGCAAAAGCATAGAGCATGACTGATATTGGTATAACAAGCAGTATTAAATAGATACACTTTTAAATATGCTAAAACAAGTAATACAATTCTGGTATTTCCAGAAAATGCTACTATTGAAATAAAAATGATAATATATTATCTATCTATTAGACTGACCTCTACATTTCATGAAATAGGTAGACACATTCCTTAAAGGGACACTAAACAGATTTTTTCATTCTATTGCTATCTTTATTTAAAAAGCAGGAATGTAGAGCTTAAGAGCAGGCCCATTTTTGGTTGTTAACTTGGGTTATACTTGCTTATTGGTTTGCTAAAGGTAGCCATCAATCAGCAAGCACCATCCAGAGTGCTGAACATAAAATAGGCTGGCTCCTTAACTTAAAATTATTGCTTTTTAAATAAAGATAGCAAGAAAATAAAGAACAATTGATAGTAGGAGTAAATTAGAAAGTTGCTTAAAATTGCATGCTCTGTTTGAGTCATTAAAGAAAAAAATTGGGTTTGTGTTCCTTTAAAGCACATAACTGATATATCATAACGTGTTTTTTCAGGCACCAAAAGTTGTAATATCTTTCAGTGCTGTTCTTTAATATACATGCTAAAAAATATTTTGAGTAATATGTCCCTTGTTCGACTGTGGTGCCCCAGAGTCAAACATTTCTAAAATGTTATTATGGACAGTGTGTGTACACATTTTCATGGCTGCCTTGGATAATAGTTTAAAGTTCTCTCCATACATGAGGAACCGAAAAGGGATTGGTGGTTCCACATTGGTATTTGCAAGTGACCTCTTGGTCCATTTCTAACATCCATGAAACAATTTAATTATACAAGGAATACATTTTTATTAGAGAAATTCCAAACCCAAAAACGTTACTGTCTCTTTAAATACAAAACCGTAACTTTTTTACAGAAAAAAGCGTCTAAGCACTTTTATTATTAATGGGCTTAAAAATGAGTTATAAACAGCATCAAGCCACCTATCACAAAAAACAAGTTATCGAAGGAAAATAGGGGAAGCAAAATATTTTAATTTTTTTTTGTGGGTGATAAAAAAGGCTACAAATTACCTCTCCAGACAAACCCCTGACATTTTTTTTGCATGAGCGACTACCTGTATCTCCCTCTGAAAGGTTTACTAGTTGGTAAAAAATGTATGTACCCTTAGCTTTTTTTGTGAGCTTATGAACTCACTACTGAATGAAAATCTGTCAGGCACAATAAAAGACAAAATTGGCTCCTAAATTGGTGGTCTAGCTCCAAAATTTTGGACAAATTTGTCAAGTTATGCACACAATGATTTTTAATGTGCACAGCTTGTTTGCTGTCCTGCTATTTTGGAGAGAGAGAGGCCAAACCAACGGGTTAGTTAAGGGCCCCATAATTTCTGCCCTGGGACTGATGAATGTTGTAAAATGCAAGTAAAACCTGGAGTTTTAAAACTTCTAATTTAGGTCCAGCTGGCAATGTCCCTACTATTACAGAACTATGTGCTCCAATAGTGACCCATGAAAAGCATAGAATGGAGTAAATAACTCCTCAACTGAGGGCCAAATATAGACCAGGTTGCTACCAGGTGATTATAGTTCTGCATCCCTCTAGCTATCAGTTGATAGGTGCTTTAATATAAATTACATGATAGCATCTGTGTTACTTTGCAAGTGTTTGCCAAGTATAACTGTTATATCCTTATAGATCCATCAGGTGATATTTATTAGACTAAATATGTTGTTGTTACTGTTTGTTCTTTTATTCATTTATTTTTTTGAGCTGTGCTGATTTTTTTTGTAAGGTTAAAAGTATGTATACATAGTTAGAGTGTGTCAAAGCATCTCTTTCTGAAACCAGGATGTTGTGAGGGTGGTGTATGAGAGCGTAAGTGAGAGTGTGGGAGAATGTGTGTGTGGGAGGGAGAGTGTGTGTGTGAGAGAATGCGTGAATGTGTGTGAAAATGTGCATATGTGTGTGTGTCTGTGTGGAAGAATATGTGAGTGTGTCTAAGTGGGATAAAATATGTGTGGAACAATGTGTGTGTGTGGGGGGTGGGACAATGTGTTTGTGTGTGTGGGAGAATGTGTGTTTGTGTGGGGGAGTTGTCTGTGTGTGTATGTGGGAGAGTGTGTGTCTGTGTGAAAGAGAATGTGTGGGAGAATGTGTTTGTCTGGGGGGGGGGGGAGAATGTGTGTGGGGGAGACAATGTGTGTGTGTAGGAGAATGTTTGTGTGTGGGAGAGTGTGTGTGTGAAAGTGATTTTGTGGTAGAGTGTGAGAGAGGGAGAGTGTTTTGGGGGGGGATTGTGTGTGTAAGGGTGAGTTAGAAAGTGTATGAGTGTATGCGAGAGGGTGAGTGTGTGAAAGTGATTCTGTGGTAGAGTGTGAGAGAGGGAGAGTGTGTGTGTAAGGGTGAGTTAGAGAGTGTATGAGTGTGCGAGAGAGGGTGAGTGAGTGTGTGAAACAGAAAGAGTGTCAGTATGTGTGGATAATTGTGTGTGAAAGAGTGTAGGAGAGCGTGTGTGAAAGTGTATGTTTGAGTAAGAGTCTGTGATGAGGTGTGTGTGGGAGATAGTGTGCGTCAGAAAGTGAGTGTACACATTTTCAGGTTTGACAGCACTCCCGAATAAAGTGCACACACATTTTAGTCACTTGGCCAAAAATTGCACAGGCCAACATTTTTGCGCACACGGCTCAAAAAAAATAGAGAGAACATTGCCCAAAATCCAAATTCGTGAATCAACTATCTAGTGGAACTTTGTTAAATAGACTGAAGGGGTCTGAGTTATCTTTCTGGTAACATTTTGCCATAACTTTTATCTTTATGGAAGCCCATTTTTGTTCATGTACAGTCATGTGAAAAAGAAAGTTCACCCTCTTTGAGATCTATGGTTTTACTTATCAGGACATAATAACAATTATCTAGTCCTTGGCAGATCTTAAAATTAGGTAAATACAACCTCAGATGAACAACATTACATCATATTACACCACATCACGATTTCATTTGTGAAAATGAAGTACACCTTATGATTCAATAGCTTGTAGAACCATCTTTAGCATCAATAACTTGAAGTAATTATTTTCTGTATAACTTTATCAGTATCTCATCTCGTTTTGGAGGAATTTTGGCCCACTCTTCTTTACAACGTTGCTTCAGTTAATTGAGGTTTGTGGGCATTTGTTTATGCACAGCTCTCTTAAAGGGACAGTCAAGTCCAAAAAAAACTTTCCTGTTTCAAATGGGGCAGGTAATTTTAAACAACTTTCCAATTTACTTGTATCACCAATTTTGCTTTGTTATCTTGGTATTCTTAGTTGAAAGCTTAACCTAGGAGGTTCATATGTTAATTTCTTAGACCTTGAAGGCCGTCTAATCTAAATGCATTTTGATAATTTTTCGCCACTAGAGGGCATTAGTTCACGTGTTTGATATAGATAACATTAAGCTCATGCTCGTGAATTTACCATGGAGACAGCTCTGATTGGCTAAAATGCAAGTCTGTCAAAATAACTGAAATAAGGGGGCAGTCTGCTGAGGCTTAGATACAAGGTAATTATAGAGGTAAAACGTGTATAATTATAACTGTGTTGGTTATTCAAAACTGGGGAATTGGTAATTAAGGGATTATCTATCTTTTAAAACAACAACAATTCTGGTGTTGACTGTCCCTTTAAGGTCCTGCCACAGCATTTCAATCGGGTTGAGGTCTGGACTTTGAGTGGGCCATTGCAACACCTTAATTCTTTTCTTTTTCAGCCATTCTGTTGTAGAGTTATTGGTGTGCTTAGGATCATTGTCCTGTTGCATGACCCAATTTTCGGCCAAGCTTTAGCTGTCAGACAGGTGGCCTCCCATTTGACTCTAGAATACTTTGGTATACAAAAGAATTCATGGTTGACTCAATGACTGCAAGGTGCTCATATCCTGTGGCTGCAAAACAAGCCCAAATTTTCACCCCTCCACCACGTGCTTAACAGTTGGTATGAGGTGTTTGTGTTGATATGCTGTGTTTCATTTTCACCAAAACATCTCAACTTTGGTCTTGTCTGTCCAAAGATCATTGTTCCAGATGCCTTGTGGTTTGTTTAGATGCAACTTTGCAAACCTAAGCCGTGCTACCATGTTCTTTTTATAGAGAAGACAATTTCTCCTGGGAACCCTTCCATACAAACCATACTCGTTCAGTATTTTTCTAAGCCACCCGGCTAGGACATTGTATTCCGTCCATCGGCGTTAAAGCCCAGAAATTTTTGCACGGAATACAACGTTGTAACGGCGTTAAAAGGTTAAGACTAGTTACACTGAGTTGAGCATCTAGCACTGCTGATTGGATCTGCCGCAGTTTCTGCTCAGAACCAGTAGTGCTTTGTGGGTCCCAAACGTTAGTTCTACTATGTGATTAACTCTTTTCTGGGGGTTAAACATATACCATTGCATGGTTACTAATCTTAAAATAAATTAGAACATGCAATTTGTTTACTATAATGACTGGTTAAATCTGCAGAATGTTTATTTATTTTTACTACTGACATTGGACAGTGCAAAGTCATTAAAAAATCCTTAGAAACTCTGTCAAACTCAAATGTTTCAAGAATCTGGGGAACTAGCTCAGTTTATGAAATCACAATTAGAGAAGCTGAATTTGACTTTCTTCAGATAACTATTTCCAGCCAAAAGAAATAAAATGTGAAAAAAAAACTGAAAAATGACAGCAAAAAAATTACTTTAATGACAGTTTGTATTCCTGACAAACACATAAACAGGAACTAGAAAGATAGACAGACAGACAGATAGGTGGAGACAGAATTTTGGATAATGTAGTTTTGGGCAATTTAATATTACACATAAAATTACAATACTCTAAATATCAATTATTAAATTTACTTTTTTATTACTATTATTTAGAAAGTTCTATAGTGCAGGAACAACTCAAAACACAGAACACGTTCATTTATCAACAATTCATAAAATCTTAACATTATTTCATCAATATCCAATATAACATTTTATGGGAAGTTTAAAGGGACAGTATACACCAATTTTCATATAACTGCATGTAATAGGCACTACTATAAAGAATAAGATGCACAGGTACTGAAATAAAAATCCAGTATAAAACCAACTTACTTAGAAGCTCTCAGTTTAGCTCAGTTGAAAAAGTAGTTGAAAAACCAACTGAAGTGTGAAATAAGACACCCTTCCCCCTTCTTTTGCATATGAAAAGACCCTTTACATAAACAGGAGCAAGCTAGACTAGGTATCTGACGGTATTCTCCTAAAACTTTGGGGCTTGGTTAGGAGTCTGAAAATCAGAGCAATGTTATTTAAAAATCAGCAAAACTATACATATATATATATATATATATATATATATATATATATATATATATATATATATATATATATATATATATATATATATATATATATATATATAAAATAAGAACTTTGTGGGCTATATAAATAGATAATTTACAAAACATGTATGCAAAGAAAAAAAATGAGTGTATAATGTCCCTTTAAGTTGACATATTAAATTGACATTCCATTAAATATTTAAAAGTTGTTTATTTAAAGGGACATTTGGATAAAAATTTAAATGCACATAGATAAATTACATGTTTGAATAGAAACATATTTGCAATATACATGTATTGGCAAAAATGCTTATAATAAAAGTTATCACTGTTTTAGTCTATGCACGTGCATGTGATATGAAGCATAGCTACATATTCTCAGGGCACCAGCATTTTAAATAATGCCACTGCTCAGAGCGCCAGTGGGGCTTGTCTCATGTCAGCAATTCACAAACTAAGTCATTTAGTCCTTAGGCTCTCTGTGCAAGTGTTGTGTATAAAATGCTAGTGCACGGTGCATACTTAAATACAGTTTTGAAACAGCTATAGCTTTTATAATAAGCATTTTTGCTAATACATGTATATTACAAAAATGCTTTTATTCAAAAGTCAAATGTATCCATGTGGATTCCAATTTTGGCAGGAACGTCCCTTTAAGGTCAAATGTTGTGGAATTCTCTTCAGTAAAGACGTGATGTTCTTCAGTTTCACTATTGCTCTAACTTTAAAGATGGACTTAAATCAGGACCTGAACTTTCCTCACCAAGGTCGCCAACAACTTTGCAAGGACTGGGGACACGTGTTTGGTTGATATGCATTAACAATATTGTAACATTGGGAAGAGACGCTTTGAATTTCGTGATTCTCCTGTGGACATATGACAGCACCCTCTTTATATTCTTCATTATCTATGTTCTCTTGGGTTCTCAATATCTTTTCCCTGGATTCTCGTTTGCTGTCTCCAGAATAAAGTCTGTTTTTATTTTTCTTGACTGGACAATTTACAAAACTAGACAAGTCCGCTCTTGGAATCCAAGAGTACTGCAATACTCCTTGGCTGTTTGTGTCCAAGGTTATAGATTGTAGGTACAACTGAGTGGGTGAATCAGTGACACTTCCAGTGGTTCTCATCTTGTCACCTGAGACCTTTGTCTTTATCAAATATTCATTGAGTTTATCTAGGCATCCTCTGAATCCAGCTTTATACTCATGTATTCCTTGCTGGTTCACTACAGCAGCCCTTGCAACTAAAAAAATATATACAAATATGGGTTACTCAAGTGATTGAAATAAATAGTAACAATTTATTATATACACCAATAAGCAAAAGCTTGGTTAGAACGTTAGTTTGTGCACAATACATTTCTACTAAACCTTCCAAATAAAATACATTTGAAATATTAATTTACAATCAATTAATCATAGAACATTTTGATGCTAAGGGGGTTATTCTCAAAAGGGCTAAACCTTTTTTAAAAAAAGGGGGAAATGTATATTACTTCCTTACTTAGATTATGTAAGGAAGGAGAGAATGAGGGGCAATTAAACACTTTGAGATGGTAATATAAAATGATAAATCAGATATATAAAAAACTCTGCAATATACTTTCATTATATATTTTGTCCCCTTTTCCTGTAATTCCATTCTGAAATTGTGAGCTTTTCAGTTCTTGTTAGAAATGGAAGTGCAGGACACTGTTATATCCCACAAAGCCATTAACTATTTATAACAGTTCCTATTTGAGCACAGCAGAGAAATTAAACCTAAGTTACAACATGGCAGCTCCCATTGTTTTATAGACACTAAAACCTTAAAAATAAATCTACTTGTTATTCTCAGACTAATCTTTTCTTTGACTGCATCATTTTATCTAGCATTTATTTAGTGTTTAAAGTCCCTTTAATAGTTTCTCTGGGGGGGGGGGGGGTCTCACAGATTGAGTCACTATATTAATATAATTTTTCACTTTATTATTTTTTTCTCACAGATTAAGAAAAGAAGAAAAAAAAGGAAAAAATAAATAAGTAAAGCAAGCTCTGTTCATTCAGATAAAAGTATGATCAATTACTAATTTTACTGGCAAATTTGAACTTTGAGGGCAAATGAAATTGCAACCATAGAAAATGTTCTTTTAGGCAAATACTTTAATGGCAAACAACTTTAAAGGGACAGTAAAGTAAAAATTAATATTTCCAGCATCAGATAGAGCATGCAATTTTTAAACAACTTTAAATTTACTTCTATTATCTAATTTGATTTATTCTCTTTATATTCTTTGTAGAAAAGCATACCTAGGTAGGCTCAGGAGTAGCAATGCATTACTGGGAACTAATTGCTGATTGGTGGCTGCACATATATGCCCTGTCATTGGCTCACCTAGCTTCCAGTAGTGCATTGCTGCTCTTTCAACAAACAATACCAAGAGAATGAAGCAAATTTGACAACAAAAGCAAATTGGAAAGTTGTTTAAAATCGTATGCTCTATCTGAATCGTGACATAAATGTTTTGGTTTCATGTCCCTTTAAGCTTACTATTGAAACACAAATCTGATTATCTAGCCATATTTGTAGTGTCATAAGTAAATGTTCTCCCTGGCAGAATATAATTCATATAAAGATCTAACTTCAAATGTCTCTGTGTCTATATTCCCCATCAGCTGCCAAAAACAGCTGGGTGCTGGCAGTTAAAGGGACACTAAACCCATTTTTTTTCTTTAACGATTCAGATAGAGCTTGCAACTTTTCTAATTTACTCCTATTATCAATTTTTCTTCATTCTTTTGCTATCTTTGTTTAAAAAGCAGGAATGTAAAGCTTAAGAGTCGGCCCGTTTTTGGTTGAGAACCTGGGTTATGCTTGTTTATTTGTTTGCTAACTGTATCCACCAATAAGCAAGCGCTATCCATGGTGCTGAACCTAAAATGGGCTGGCTCCTAAGCTTTAAATTCATGCTTTTTATATAAAGATAGCAAGAGAATGAAGAAAAAATTATAGTAGGAGTAAATTAGAAAGTTGCTTAAAACAGCATGGTCTATCTGAATCATTAAAGAAAAAAAATTGGGTTTAGTATCCCTTTAAAGGGACATTTTAGCCAAATTTGGAAACAGGTTTTGAATAAAAGCATTTTTGCAATATACATATATTAGCAAAAATGCTTTTGTCAAAAGCTATAGCTGTTTCAAAAGTGTATTTAAGTATGCTCCGTGCACCAGCATTTTAAACAGAGCACTTGCTCAGAGAGCCTAAGGTGCTTGTACCACCTGGTAATGACTCCATTTGTTAATTGCTGACATGATACAAGCCCCACTGATGCTCTGAGCAGCTGCAGTATTTAAAATGCTGTTGCACTGTGAATATCTAGCTATGTTTCACATGCACAGAAAAATGTTCAAGCTAAAACAGTAATAACTATTACAAGAAGCATTTTTTCTAATACTTGTATATTGTAAATTTGTTTCTATCAGAGATGCAATTCATCTGAGTGCATTTACATTTACACCGGAATGTCTATTAAAGGGACATTATACACTCATTTTTTCTTTGCATAAATGTTTTATAGATGATCTATTTATATAGCCCATAAAGTTTTTTTTAAAATAAATGTATAGTTTTGCTTATTTTTAAATAACATTGCTCTGATTTTCAGACTCCTAACCAAGCCCCAACGTTTTATGTGAATACCGTCAGTTACCTTCTCCAGCTTGCTCCGGTTTGTGTAAAGGGTCTTTTCATATGCAAAAGAAGGGGGAGGGGGGAGTGTCTTATTTGCCACTTGTAGTGGGCTTTCCAACTACATTTTCAACAGAGCCAAACTGACAGCTTCTAAGTAAGTTTTTAAACAGTTTTATACGG
>NC_069506.1:62123537-62188537 GCF_027579735.1 Bombina bombina
TTTGATTTGATGGTCTTGTACTTTTCAGGAGTATGTGACTTTAACTATGTGTTTATTCATTTTACAGGGATTAAACCAATAGAGATCTATTCATAAAGTTTAAACTTCCCAACCAACATTAAAATAAATAAATAAATAAATAAAAATTTAGAAAAGTCAAATTAGGGTAATTGAAGACAGGAAACCTCATTCTGGCCATCCACCAAACCTAATCAAAAACTGAACTAACTTTGAAATGACCCAACTTGCATTAACTTTATTTTGCTGTAAACATGTTGGGCTCAGATTCAAAGGATTTAAAACCGACTTCAAATTTGCAAATCCTTTCAAATTTACTTTTTAAGCCACCAATAGCAAGCACACTACTGAATAGCATATAAAAGTTCTAAATTTCTATTTTATTAAGTATTATGTTTTAATTTAACATGATGAGATGTTACGTTAATATTATGATTGTAGTATAGTTTTATAGGATAGTATTTTAATTTATTGTCAGTATTTAATTTGTCAGAATTTGTTTGACAATTGTTTTTAATTGGCTCTTCCTATTCAAATTGACCTAATAAAAATTGACCTCTGTTTGTTAAAAATCATCACAGATGAAGATTGTTATAATTGTGTTCTTTAGTACCATTAAATACGGTAGAATAATCGACAAGCACATAATAAAGAGATAATGCAATACCACTTACTTTGAATTTCAAATGAGTAGTAGATTTTTTTCGGGGCAAATTTCAAAGTTAATTCTATTTTTTTCCCCTTGTATCATGAGACAACCATTAGCCAATCACAAAACAAATATACATATACTGTATACTGTGCACTCTTGCACATGCTCAGTAGGAGCTGGTGTCTCAGAAAGTGTGCATATAAAAAGATTATGCATATTATGATAATGGACGTACATTATTTATACACAAATGTGTGTGTATCAGAGATTAAATATGATATTGATTGCATAAAAAAAAGTTGTTAAAGGGACAGGAACACCAACATTTTTCTTTCATGATTCATATACAGCACACATTTTTAAACAACTTTCCAATTTACGCCTATTATCAAATTTGCTTCATTCTCTTGATATCCTTTGTTAAAAGAGCTGCAATGCACTACTAGGATCTAGTTGAACACATTAGTAAGCCATTGACAAGAGGGATATATGTGCAGAGACCAATCAGCATTTAGCTCTCAGCTCCTGAGCCTACCTGGTATACCTTTCAACAAATTATACCAAGAGAACTGGGCAAATTAGAAAACAGAAGTAAATTGGAAAGTTGTTTTTAAATGGTATGCTCTGTCTGAATCATGAAGGAAAAATGGTGGGTTTCATGTTACTTTAAATCTGATTAAATTGACATGCTAACAGGAAATGCATGTTTGTCTACAAGCAAATGTAAGAAATAGTTCAGGACAGACATATTAATTCTCCAAAAATTATAATACATCTGAAATATTCCCTTTGTCAAATTTCATGAGAAAAGAAACAAAAAACTTTATAGTTCATTTGAATTCCAAACCATTTGCATATAACATACTCTATGCAAAGTCTACAAAAAATCATTTTAATTCTCAACTTAACATCACTATATTGTCTTGTACATATAGTGGTACCTCACAGACAAAGAAAGGCTCACATTAGTAACTATTTTTTAAATCTTACCAATCATAATGCATAGTAAAATGAAATAGTAATATCTGTCCATCTATCTATCTATCTATCTATCTATCTATCCACACAAAGGCATATCTCGTTTTATTGTACTTCAATTTATTGTGCTTCAGATATTGCTCTTTTTACAAATTGAAGGTTTGTGGCAACCCTGTGCTGAACAAATCTATCAACACCATTTTTCCAACATATACTGTATATACATATAAGCATATAAATACATATGAATACACATATAAATACACATGCATACACATATATACACATATGCATATACATGAATGCACATATATACATAAATACACATATATACACATACAGTATATATATATATATATATATATATATATATATACATGAATGCACATATATTCATAAATACACTTATATACACATATAAACACATGAATACATATGAATGCACATATATACACATATATACATATACATGAATACACATATCTACATAAATACACATATATACACATACATGAATGCACATATATACACACACACACATATATATATATATATATATATATATATATATATATATATATATACATGAATGCAGATATATACATATGAATACATATGAATGCACATATATACACATATATAAACACATAAATACACATATAAACACATATATACATACACACACCACCAACAAAAAGAGTATGACTCACTGAAGGCTCAGATAATGGTTAACATTTTTTAGCAATTTTTTTAGACATAATTCTGCTGCGCACTTAATACAGTATAGTGTAAATATAACTTTTATATGCAATGAGATACCAAAAATGAGTGTAACTCACTTTATTGCTATAATCACTTTATTGCTATAATCACTTTATTGCTATAATCACTTTATTGCAGTGGTCTGGAACTGAATCCGAAGTATCTCCTAGGTATGTCTGCATATATGATCTTTTACGTAACAGGAGCAAATTTCCACCCAAAACTTTGTGTGAGTGGTAGTGACACTATTAAACTATATTATTTTAAAAGGATATATATATATATATATAGATGGTTATGCAGTTTACTTGACGTGAATGATGCTATCAACGGGATGTGTGTGGTATAAACTGGACATCAGTATTATAATCCTCCGTAAAATCAGTACTAATGTGCCTGGTCATGGTGTGGGTGGGCTTTGGATGGTTACTCTATTCAAGGATCTGGTGCAAGACCTCAATGTGTTCTTCATGTATCTTCTATCTGAGGTGTCCCATCCTCTGGCAAATCACAATTTTATGCTTCTAATCTCCTCAACCTCCACTGTTGTATGTTTCCTTCATGCTTCATTGTAAAGGCTACAATTAAATTCCGTAAAACAACTTTATCAGATCATGACATCTCGGATATTTATTTTGTTGGAAAGACAGGCCTTGGTAAGGATGGATAGAATTTTATATTTTATCAGGGTTGGTTTTTATTATAGAAGTTAAGACATTTCTTCTATGCAACTAAGTTTTTTTTTCTAACGTGACCAAATCCAAAAGTTGTCTTTTTAGTTAGCTGTTTAATTTATAATACAACATCATTAAATGGACATTCTGACATAAAAAATAAGTTTATAAGATCATTTTATTCTTAAACAAATTCATTTTTCTTGCTACGTTTTTTTAACCTCTGCAAATTTAAAGTTATCCTCCCAAAATCTCCCCAGTGCCTCTCCAAGTAAAGAAGTGGCTGGTGATTGGACTATATCTACATATGCCTTTTCATGATTGGCCCACAACAAGGAATATCCTTATCTGGAGCTGCATGTGAGCAAACATTTACAAAAGGAAATTTGTTTAAAAATAACATATTGTAATAAGATAGAAGTTTTTGAATATTACATTATAAGGACCAGTCAACACATTAGATTTGCATAATCAACAAATGCAAGATAACAAGACAATGCAATAGCACTTAGTCTGAACTTCAAATGAGTAGTAGATTTTTTTATAACAAATTTCAAAGTTATGTATATTTCCACTCCCCTTGTACCATGTGATAGCAATCAGCCAATCATAAATGCATATATACGTAGTCTGTAAATTCTTGCACATGCTCAGTAGGATCTGGTGACTCAAAAATTGTAAATATAAGACTGTGCACATTTTTTTTAATCAAAGTAAATTGGAAAGTTGTTTAAAATTACATGCTGTATCTGAATCATGAAAATTTAATTTAACCTGAGTGTCCCTTTAACAAACTCAACATTGGGCTCCATTTTTAGTAAGAGACTCTAAAAAGAAAAAAAAAACATATTTAGTCTGCAGTAGTTTATACCAGTTTTTGCCACACAATATGTATTAAAGGGAAACTAAACCTTCACAGATTCTTATTTTTCATCTAACTTACAACTGTCCACAGTAGAATAGATCAGATGACAAGAAGTACCTTTTTAACCTAGGATAATACAGTTACAATATGGTGGCGTCCATTACTAAAATTAAACTAAGGTTTTATTCTTATTTCATAAATATTAATGAAACCAATATAATTAAAACAATGTCTACATATTCTCAGACTAATCAAAGCCTTAAATAGATTATTAATCCTGATATTTTTTTTAGGGTTTAGTGAACCTTTATATACTAAAGATTTGGTGTCTGCTTGGTGAAGTTTACACCCATATTTTTTTTAAAAAAAGAAGTCTCATAACTGGCAAAGACTTTTTAAAACTCCTGTTGATTAGGATGTGAGGGGAAAGCTGATTTATTGAAGCAAGATCTTGTTCCCAGGATCTGTTCCGCTCTTGTAGCAGAGTGTGTCGAATCTCTTAGGAAGCATGAAGAAAGAGGCGGGCCGGCCATTTTGCACGCTCTGCTCACACTATAGATAACAACTGCATTGTTGCCGAAGCTGTATCTGAGATTTGCTGCTCCTGCAACTCATGGCATGAGAATCTGATTGTAAGCTTGAAACAAACCCTTTGCTTCAGGTGCCTTATTCTCTTAACAAACAAAGAAAGCAGAATGAGAGATGACTTTATGGAAATACAGACAGATGCTAAATGTACAAATCTCACCATTTTGTCTGAGGAAGGTATGGTGGGAGTAACTTGGGAATCAGCATGTTCAGATACACGATTCTATTAAAGGGATGTTAAAAAATATTATGGGCATGAAACAGCACTCTAAATTTATTAAAATACTTTTTGCAAAGAAACAGTTTAAAGGGACGTTGAAGTTAATTTTTATATATGCATAGTATATATCAACAGCATTGTAAAAATCATTCACTTTGAAAATATATTCTTTAACATCCTTTTAAAAATATAATTTTATTAGCAAAATGTGAATTGTTTTGCAAAGGAGTGATCCCTGTTTTTGATGTGAAGGTGATGCATACATTACAGTAAGGCTCACAAGAAATGTAATTTAAAAATCATATGAAACAAATAAATGAAATTTTGAAATAAAAATATAAGGTATTAATTGCACTAAATGATAACAAAATTGTTAAATATATATATATATATTTTATGAAAAAAAATTGTATTGAAATTAAAAAGGAAAAAAAAACTACATGCATAAGCAGAAAATTAAATATTTTTATTCTTGTAAAATGAGTTTCCCCAACTCTGCTAGTGGGCTGAACAGGGGTGTTCCAGGCGAGTAGCTGAAATTTCTCTGCCAGGTCTGCTATATTCTCAAAATATTTTACCATTTTCCTTGCAAACTAAAAGGTTGCGAGATTGGGATGAAATATGCAAAGCACTTATTACCCTAACAAAAAACAAAACAAAAAAACACCTGCATACAAAAAATAGAAGTAAATGTAAGATAAACTCTAAAAACAGGGTAATCTGATTTGCATTGGCTGCAGGATTTAATTTTTAAAGTGTGGCCCCTTCTAGCTACTCTTACTCTAGCAAAGTATCCCTTTCCAGTTAGTTGAGAGGAAGCTCTCAACTTGTAGGGATAGCCACCTTTTTTTTTTTTAGTGAGAAATACCTGAGAGCAGGCCCCGCAAGTGTATGAGTGTTTTTTCACATTTCATCCATCGAAGTTTTGATCAATCCTTCCTTAAAAGTTCAGTGGACTCTTTAGCTTTCTAGGGTCCTGATCTTTTAACCCCTTAATGACCGATGTACCCTGTACATTACATGGGGTTTGCCAATAGCGGCAAAGCTGTGCTAGTGCTGCATAACTTACTTTCGGAGGTATGCAAATTTAGCGACATCAGCAAGACTTACACTATTTTAGGTCAACATAACGGGGTGTGTAAAACAACTGCTGACATACGTCAGCGTTTAAGTGGTTAAAGCTCTCTACTCAAAAGAGATTATGTAAAAAGATCTGTAAGCACTGTAAGGTCACTCACAAGATTCTAGAAAGGAAAATGTTGCTAGATCTTTCTAAGGAGCATTCCCTGTATTTCCGGATCTAAGAGAGCAACAAGCTCACTACAACATAGCACTACATGACATGAGAGTTTTGTTATATTTACACTTAATGCTTTTTATTTTAAGTTCATTTGGACCCACAATTTTGTCCTTTAAGTTTTATTACATTTAAACTTTCTTCTTTCTATTTTGTGTATTAATGCATTAAAGTCAATGTAAAGTTTTATCAAACAGTTCCCGGTTTTTAAAAATACTATTAAAAACAGGGGTACTTTCATTGATGAAACTTTACATTGCACCATATTTGTAGAAATACTTACATCTTCGTCTTGAAAGCCGCTCCAGCGCCTCGCCAGCCCGCTGCAAGCCTCTTTATACGTCAGCAATGACGATTCCGGCATCCTCCAATCACGGCTTCCTACCCGGGGGAAGCATTGCCTAAAGCAACGCCGTGATTGGAGGAAGGCCAGAATCGTCATTTCTGACGTAGGAAGAGGCTTCATTTGGACCCACAATTTTGTCCTTTAAGTTTTATTACATTTAAACTTTCTTCTTTCTATTTTGTGTATTAATGCATTAAAGTGAATGAAAAAGTTTTATCAAACAGTTACCGTTTTTTAAAAATACTATTAAAAGCAGGGGCACTTTCATTGATGAAACTTTACATTGCACCATACTTGAAGAAATTCTTACATCTTTGTCTTGAAAGCCGCTCCAGCGCTTCGCCAGCCCGCCGCAAGACTCTTTATACGTCAGCAATGACGATTCCGGCATCCTCCAATCACGGCTTCCCACCCGGGGGAAGCATTGCCTAAAGCAACGCCATGATTGGAGGAAGGCCAGAATCGTCATTTCTGACGTAGGAAGAGGCTTGCGACGGGCGGGGGAAGCGACATCATCAGCGATCTGGCTTTCAAGACGAAGAGGTAAGTATTTCTACAAATATGGTGCAATGTAAAGTTTCATCAATGAAAGTGCCCCTGTATTTTTTAAAACTGGCCACTACTTGATGAAACTTTACATTCACTTATATTTAGGACTATGATTTCTACACATTCTGATTATGCTTTAAGTGTTTCTTTGTATGGTTTACAAAATTGTTTCATATTTGTATATTTTTCTCCTTTTTTTATTTTATTACATTTTAGCAATTTTATACAAAGCGTGCTCATCAAAAATAAAAATCATACACCTCAAAAAAACAAATATTACACAATTATCTCTACCTATACAGTTATAGGATCTTTAAAAAAAAGAAAAGTAGGGAAAACAAAGGAAATTAATAAAGTCTATCTTGGGTCTCTTTGTAACATGTCATTGTAAAAGATGAGTGGCATAATCTATATGACCCTCTAAGATATAATACCTTATAATTAACAAATAAAAAACACTTAGCAATTGATCAAAACAGTAGAAATAAGCATTTATGTATAGCACAGAAAGTAATGGGTCCCTCACACGTCTATATGAGACCACCCCTAGACCTCCTGTACAATCATACAACCTTAGCAATGCTTTTTCCATTTTATATGTTTTCTCTGAGAGATCTTTGCACATTTATTTCTGACACCTTCTTATTGTCTATCTTTAAAGTTCCAAGGGGTTGCCAATTTAAGGATCCTTTTTCTTATCCTTATCCTGAACTTATATTATCTCTTGCCATTGACCCCCCCCCCCAATTTGTAGTTCTATAAAATATTAATTACTCTTAAATCTCTGTAAAATATTTATTTGTTTTTCAATTGGTAAATATTCAAATAGAGCGACCATTTATCTATAAAGGTCTCTAATCTATTATTTATATCAAATGTCACATCCATTTTTTTCTATATTAATCTGGTGCCATATCTTATCTTTGATTTTTTTATGGTGGGTTTTTCTTTCTGAATCCACATTTTGAATATAATCTGTTTTGCTTTTCATATAAACATGATAATTAATTTTTCAGTTGTTTTATTTATTCCTTTTGGTAAATCAAATATCATGATATTTAATAAGTTTAGTTCTATTCTCTGATTAAGAACTTTTGATATCATATATGAGACTTGGCACCAGTATTGTCTTATCTTTGGGCAATGCCAGACATAATGCGATACATCTGGCTCTTGTCTACCACACTTCACACATACTGGGTATATACTACCATCCCATTTTGCTCTTCTTGTTGGAGTTATGTAATCCGTATGTAGTAATCTCATATGTGCTTCTCTTAAATTAGTTGCTAATGTAGTATCTCTGACCTTTTTAATACTATTCATGATTATTTTCTCGCTCCCCCAATTTCCTACAATGCTTTTCCATTTGTCTTCTAAAACTTTCAGGCATTTTTGTGCCTCTCTATTTACCATGGGGTAGATTTATCATAGTGCGAGCGGACATGATACGATGTAGCGTATCATGTCCACTGCACATCGATAAATACAGACAGCATACGCTGTCAGTATTTATCATTCCACCAGCAGTTCACTGGTGCAATACCGCCCTCTGCAGATTTGCGGCAAATCGGCCGCTAGCAGGGGGTGTCAATCAACCCAATAGTATTCAATCAGGGTTTTTTTAAATAAGTAAAAGAAAAGACAGCGCCTCATAGTGCAAATAAGTTCCAACAGTAATGGATCACACTGAGCAAATAACAGATGGTAATATACTCACAAGGATATTGGCACCTTTGTTGAAAGAGGTGCAAAAAGGCAGACTGACATTTAAATACATTTTTTTTAAATAATATTTATTAGGTTCATTTACAGGTCAAACAAAGAAAATAAATGATTTCCATTAACAATCAAGTCATAAACCAGTTAACATGGTCATCAACAGAAATCAAGGAAATTACAAAGGTAAATCGCAAACATAAAGATTTGATATTTCTTATACAGCTTAGTTGGTCCGTAAATTATTTTACTTTTTCAAATAAACATAAGGGGGAAGAGAGAAGAAGAGAGAAAAAAAAGAACCATTTTGAAACTATATTTAGTAACAAACAGGACAACACAAAAATAGAGACATTTGGAGAAGAAAAAAAAAATATATACCTTACAGGACTATTAAATATTGTAGAATTGCATAATTAACAAATGCATTATAAAAAGACAATGCAACAACACTAACGGCCTGATTATCTAAACTTCGCCAGATCAGTCGTGGTTTTTCATGCCGACCCTCATCATGTTATATTATACTACAAGGAGACATCATGTTATATTATACTACCAGGAGACATCATGTTATATTGTACTACCAGAAGACATCATGTTATATTATACTACCAGGAGACATCATGTTATATTGTACTACCAGAAGACATCATGTTATATTATACTACCAGGAGACATCATGTTATATTGTACTACCAGGAGACATCATGTTATATTATACTACCAGGGGACATCACGTTATATTATACTACCAGGAGACATCATGTTATATTATACTACCAGGTGACATCATGTTATATTATACTACCAGGAGACATCATGTTATATTATACTACCAGGTGACATCATGTTATATTATACTACCAGGTGACATCATGTTATATTATACTACCAGGTGACATCATGTTATATTGTACTACAAGGAGACATCATGTTATATTATACTACCAGGAGACATCATGTTATATTATACTACCAGGAGACATCATGTTATATTGTACTACCAGGAGATATCATGTTATATTGTACTACCAGGAGACATCATGTTATATTATACTACCAGGAGACATCATGTTATATTATACTACCAGGAGATATCATGTTATATTGTACTACCAGGAGACATCATGTTATACTGTACTACCAGGAGATATCATGTTATATTGTACTACCAGGAGACATCATGTTATATTATACTACCAGGAGACATCATGTTATATTATACTACCAGGGGACATCACGTTATATTATACTACCAGGAGACATCATGTTATATTATACTACCAGGTGACATCATGTTATATTATACTACCAGGAGACATCATGTTATATTGTACTATCAGGAGACATCATGTTATATTATACTACCAGGTGACATCATGTTATATTATACTACCAGGTGACATCATGTTATATTGTACTACAAGGAGACATCATGTTATATTATAGTACCAGGAGACATCATGTTATATTATACTACCAGGAGACATCATGTTATATTATACTACCAGGAGACATCATGTTATATTGTACTACCAGGGGACATCATTTTATATTATACTACCAGGAGACATCATGTTATATTATACTACCAGGAGACATCATGTTATATTATACTACCAGGAGACATCATGTTATATTGTACTACCAGGGGACATCATTTTATATTATACTACCAGGAGACATCATGTTATATTATACTACCAGGAGACATAATGTTATATTATACTACCAGGAGACCTCATGTTATATTATACTACCAGGTGACATCATGTTATATTATACAGTGGGGCAAAAAAGTATTTAGTCAGCCACCAATTGTGCAAGTTCTCCCATTTAAGAAGATGAGAAAGGCCTGTAATTTTCATCATAGGTATACCTCAACTATGAGAGACAAAATAGGGAAACAAATCCAGACAATCACATTGTCTGATTTGGAAAGAATTGATTTGCATATTATGGTGGAAAATAAGTATTTGGTCACCTATAAACAAGCAAGATTTCTGGCTCTCACAGACCTGTATCTTCTTCTTTAAGAGGCTCCTCTGTCCTCCACTCATTACCTGTATTAATGGCACCTGTTTGAACTTATTATCACTATAAAAGAGACCTGTCCACAACCTCAAACAGTCACACTCCAAACTCTACTATGGTGAAGACCAAAGAGCTGTCAAAGGACACCAGAAACAAAATTGTCTACTTGCACCAGGCTGGGAAGACTGAATCTGCAATAGGGAAGCAGCTTGGTGTGAAGAAATCAACTGTAGGAGCAATAATTAGAAAATGGAAGACATACAAGACCACTGATAATCTCCCTCGATCTGGGGCTCCACGCAATATCTCACCCCGTGGGGTCAAAATGATCACAAGAACAGTGAGCAAACATCCCAGAAACACACGGGGGGACCTAGTAAATGACCTGCAGAGAGCTGGGACCAACGTAACAAAGGCTACCATCAGTAACACACTACGCCGCCAGGGACTCATTTCCTGCAGTGCCAGACGTGTCCCCCTGCTTAAGCCAGTACATGTCCGGGCCCGTCTGAAGTATGCTAGAGAGCATTTGGATGATCCAGAAGTGGATTGGGAGAATGTCATATGGTCAGATGAAACCAAAGTAGAACTGTTTGGTAGAAACACAACTCGTTGTGTTTGGAGGAAAGAGAATACTGAGTTGCAACCAAAGAACACAATACTTACTGTGAAGCATGGGGGTGGCAACATCATGCTTTGGGGCTGTTTCTCTGCAAAGGGAACAGGACGACTGATCCATGTACATGAAAGAATGAATGGGGCCATTTATCATGAGATTTTGAGTGCAAACCTCCTTCCATCAGCAAGGGCATTGAAGATGAAACATGGCTGGGTCTTTCAGCATGACAATGATCCCAAACAAATCACCCCGGCAACGAAGGAGTGGCTTCGTAAGAAGCATTTCAAGGTCCTGGAGTGGCCTAGCCAGTCTCCAGATCTCAACCCCATAGAAAACGTTTGGAGGGAGTTGAAAGTCCGTGTTGCCCAGCGACAGTCCCAAAACATCACTGCTCTAGAGGAGATTTGCATGCAGGAATGGGCCAACATACCAGCAACAGTGTATGACAACCTTGTGAAGACTTACAGAAAACGTTTGACCTCTGTCATTGCCAACAAAGGATAAATAACAAAGTAATGAGATGAACTTTTGATATTGACCAAATACTTATTTTCTACCATAATTTGCAAATAAATTATTTCCAAAGCAGACAATGTGATTGTCTTCATTTGTTTCCACATTTTGTCTTTCATAGTTGAGGTATACCTATGATGAAAATTACAAGCCTCTCTCATCTTCTTAAGTGGGAGAACTTGCACAATTGGTGGCTGACTAAATACTTTTTTGCCCCACTGTACTACCAGGAGACATCATGTTATATTATACTACCAGGAGATATCATGATATATTGTACTACCAAGAGACATCATGTTATATTATACTACCAGGAGACATCATGTTATATTGTACTACCAGGTGACATCATGTTATATTGTACTACCAGGGGACATCATGTTATATTGTACTACCAGGGGACATCATGTTATATTATACTACCAGGAGACATTATGTTATATTGTACTACCAGGAGACATCATGTTATATTATACTACCAGGAGACATCATGTTATATTATACTACCAGGGGACATCATGTTATATTGTACTACCAGAAGACATTATGTTATATTGTACTACCAGGAGACACCATGCTATATTGTACTACCAGGTGACATGTTATATTATACTACCAGGAGACATCACGTTATATTATACTACCAGGAGACATCATGTTATATTGTACTACCAGGAGACATCATGTTATATTATACTACCAGGAGACATCATGTTATATTGTACTACCAGGAGACATCATGTTATATTATATTACCAGGGGACATCATGTTATATTGTACTACCCGGAGACATACTGTTATATTATACTACCAGGAGACATCATGTTATATTGTACTACCAGGTGGCATCATGTTAAATTATACTATCAGGAGACATCATGTTATATTATACTACAAGGAGACATCATGTTATATTATACATTATACTACCAGAAGACATCATGTTATATTATACTACCAGGGGACATAATGTTATATTATGCTACCAGGGGGCATCATGTTATGCTACCAGGTGACATCATGTTATATTATGCTACCAGGGGACATCATGTTATATTATACTACCAGGTGACGTAATGTTATATTGTACTACTAGGAGACATCATGTTATATTATACTACCAGGAGACATCATGTTATATTATACTACCAGGAGACATCATGTTATATTGTACTACCAGGAGATGATATGTTATATTGTACTACCAGGAGACATCATGTTATATTATACTACCAGGAGACATCATGTTATATTATACTACCAGGTGACATCATGTTATATTATACTACCAGGAGACATCATGTTATATTGTACTACCAGGAGACATCATGTTATACTGTACTACCAGGAGATATCATGTTATATTATACTACCAGGAGACATCATGTTATATTATACTACCAGGAGACATCACGTTATATTATACTACCAGGGGACATCACGTTATATTATACTACCAGGAGACATCATGTTATATTATACTACCAGGAGACATCATGTTATATTATACTACCAGGAGACATCATGTTATATTGTACTACCAGGAGACATCATGTTATATTATACTATCAGTGGACATCATGTTATATTATAATACCAGGAGAGATCATGTTATATTATACTACCAGGTGACATCATGTTATATTATACTACCAGGAGACATCATGTTATATTATACTACTAGGAGACATCATGTTATATTATACTACCAGGAGACATCATGTTATATTATACTACCAGGGGACATCATTTTATATTATACTACCAGGAGACATCATGTTATATTATACTACCAGGAGACATCATGTTATATTATACTACCAGGGGACATAATTTTATATTATACTACCAGGAGACATCATGTTATATTATACTACCAGGAGACATCATATTATATTATACTACCAGGAGACATAATGTTATATTATACTACCAGGAGACCTCATGTTATATTATACTACCAGGTGAAATCATGTTATATTATACAGTGGGGCAAGAAAGTATTTAGTCAGCCACCAATTGTGCAAGTTCTCCCACTTAAGAAGATGAGAAAGGCCTGTAATTTTCATCATAGGTATACCTCAATTATGAGAGACAAAATAAGGAAACAAATCCAGACAATCACATTGTCTGATTTGGAAAGAATTGATTTGCATATTATGGTGGAAAATAAGTATTTGGTCACCTACAAACAAGCAAGATTTCTGGCTCTCACAGACCTGTATCTTCTTCTTTAAGAGGCTCCTCTGTCCTCCACTCATTACCTGTATTAATGGCACCTGTTTGAACTTATTATCACTATAAAAGAGACCTGTCCACAACCTCAAACAGTCACACTCCAAACTCTACTATGGTGAAGACTAAAGAGCTGTCAAAGGACACCAGAAACAAAATTGTCGACTTGCACCAGGCTGGGAAGACTGAATCTGCAATAGGGAAGCAGCTTGGAGTGAAGAAATCAACTGTAGGAGCAATAATTAGAAAATGGAAGACATACAAGACCACTGATAATCTCCCTCGATCTGGGGCTCCACGCAAGATCTCACCCCGTGGGGTCAAAATGATCACAAGAACGGTGAGCAAACATCCCAGAAACACACGGGGGGACCTAGTAAATGACCTGCAGAGAGCTGGGACCAACGTAACAAAGGCTACCATCAGTAACACACTAAGCCGCCAGGGACTCATTTCCTGCAGTGCCAGACGTGTCCCCCTGCTTAAGCCAGTACATGTCCGGGCCCGTCTGAAGTATGCTAGAGAGCATTTGGATGATCCAGAAGCGGATTGGGAGAATGTCATATGGTCAGATGAAACCAAAGTAGAACTGTTTGGTAGAAACACAACTAGTTGTGTTTGGAGGAAAGAGAATACTGAGTTGCAACCAAAGAACACCATACTTACTGTGAAGCATGGGGGTGGCAACATCATGCTTTGGGGCTGTTTCTCTGCAAAGGGAACAGGACGACTGATCCATGTACATGAAAGAATGAATGGGGCCATTTATCATGAGATTTTGAGTGCAAACCTCCTTCCATCAGCAAGGGCATTGAAGATGAAACGTGGCTGGGTCTTTCAGCATGACAATGATCCCAAACACATCGCCCGGGCAACGAAGGAGTGGCTTCGTAAGAAGCATTTCAAGGTCCTGGAGTGGCCTAGCCAGTCTCCAGATCTCAACCCCATAGAAAACCTTTGGAGGGAGTTGAAAGTCCGTGTTGCCCAGCGACAGTCCCAAAACATCACTGCTCTAGAGGAGATTTGCATGCAGGAATGGGCCAACATACCAGCAACAGTGTATGACAACCTTGTGAAGACTTACAGAAAACGTTTGACCTCTGTCATTGCCAACAAAGGATAAATAACAAAGTAATGAGATGAACTTTTGATATTGACCAAATAAATTATTTCCAAAGCAGACAATGTGATTGTCTGGATTTGTTTCCACATTTTGTCTTTCATAGTTGAGGTATACCTATGATGAAAATTACAAGCCTCTCTCATCTTCTTAAGTGGGAGAACTTGCACAATTGGTGGATGACTAAATACTTTTTTGCCCCACTGTACTACCAGGAGACATCATGTTATATTATACTACCAGGAGATATCATGTTATATTGTACTACCAAGAGACATCATGTTATATTGTACTACCAGGTGACATCATGTTATATTGTACTACCAGGGGACATCATGTTATATTGTACTACCAGGAGACATCATGTTATATTATACTACCAGGAGACATCATGTTATATTATACTACCAGGGGACATCATGTTATATTGTACTACCAGAAGACATTATGTTATATTGTACTACCAGGAGACACCATGCTATATTGTACTACCAGGTGACATGTTATATTTTACTACCAGGAGACATCACGTTATATTATACTACCAGGAGACATCATGTTATATTGTACTACCAGGAGACATCATGTTATATTATACTACCAGGAGACATCATGTTATATTGTACTACCAGGAGACATCATGTTATATTGTACTACCAGAAGACATCATGATATATTATACTACCAGGGGACATCATGTTATATTATACTACCAGGGGACATCATGTTATATTATGCTACCAGGTGACATGTTATATTATGCTACCAGGTGACATCATGTTATATTATACTACCAGGGGACATCATGTTATATTATACTACCAGGAGACATTATGTTATATTATACTACCAGAAGACATCATGTTATATTATACTACCAGGTGACATCATGTTATATTAGACTACCAGGAGACATGTTATATTATACTACCAGGGGACATCATGTTATATTATACTACCAGGAGACATCATGTTATATTATCATACCAGGGGACATCATGATATATTATACTACCAGGGGACATCATGTTATATTATACTACCAGGGGACATCATGTTATATTATAATACCAGGGGACATCATGTTATATTATTCTACCAGGCAAAATCATGTTATATTATACTACCAGGCAACATCATCTTATATTATACTACCAGGAGACATCCTGTTATATTATGATACCAGGGGACATCATGTTATATTATACTACCAGGGGACATCATGTTATATTGTACTACCAGGAGATATCATGTTATATTATACTACCAGGTGACATCATGTTATATTATACTACCAGGTGACATCATGTTATATTACACTACCAGGTGACATCATGTTATATTATACTACCAGGGGACATCATGTTATATTATGCTACCAGGGGACATCATGTTATATTATACTACCAGGAGACATCATGTTATATTATACTACCAGGAGACATCATGTTATATTATACTACCAGGAGACATCCTGTTATATTGTACTACCAGGGGACATCATGTTATATTATACTACCTGGAGATATCATGTTATATTATACTACCAGGAGACATCATGTTATATTATACTACCAGGAGACATCATGTTATATTGTACTACCAGGAGACATCATGTTATATTGTACTACCAGGAGACATCATGATATATTATACTACCAGGGGACATCATGTTATATTATACTACCAGGGGACATCATGTTATATTATGCTACCAGGTGACATCATGTTATATTATGCTACCAGGTGACATCATGTTATATTATACTACCAGGGGACATCATGTTATATTATACTACCAGGAGACATTATGTTATATTATACTACCAGAAGACATCATGTTATATTATACTACCAGGTGACATCATGTTATATTAGACTACCAGGAGACATCATGTTATATTATACTACCAGGGGACATCATGTTATATTATACTACCAGGAGACATCATGTTATATTATCATACCAGGGGACATCATGATATATTATACTACCAGGGGACATCATGTTATATTATACTACCAGGGGACATCATGTTATATTATAATACCAGGGGACATCATGTTATATTATTCTACCAGGCAAAATCATGTTATATTATACTACCAGGCAACATCATCTTATATTATACTACCAGGAGACATCATGTTATATTATGATACCAGGGGACATCATGTTATATTATACTACCAGGGGACATCATGTTATATTGTACTACCAGGAGATATCATGTTATATTATACTACCAGGTGACATCATGTTATATTATACTACCAGGTGACATCATGTTATATTACACTACCAGGTGACATCATGTTATATTATACTACCAGGGGACATCATGTTATATTATGCTACCAGGGGACATCATGTTATATTATACTACCAGGAGACATCATGTTATATTATACTACCAGGAGACATCATGTTATATTATACTACCAGGAGACATCCTGTTATATTGTACTACCAGGGGACATCATGTTATATTATACTACCTGGAGACATCATGTTATATTATACTACCAGGGGACATGATGTTATAATATACTACCAGGAGACATCATGTTATATTATACTACCAGGGGACATCATGTTATATTATACTACCAGGAGACATCATGTTATATTATAATACCAGGGGACATCATGATATATTATACTACCAGGAGACATCATGTTATATTATAATACCAGGGGACGTCATGTTATATTATACTACCAGGGGACATCATGTTATATTATACTACCCGAGGGCATCATATTATAATATACTACCAGGGGACATTGTGATGTTTTTGTCTATGTGGAGAAATCCGGTGAAATATTCAAAAGGACTGACAAAACTGTTTAAAGACAGCATCGCTCAGAGGCATATTAACATACATTTCAGTGGGTGGCAATGCTGCCCTTATACTGCTAATATATTCAAAGCAACATTGCCACCTACAACAAATGTGTAATATACAGTATAATATAAATGATCTCTTAAACCAGTTCTGTATGACAAAACAATTTACATATATCATCAGAACCTCATCCCATTTGTACAATACAGTAGTGAATTAAACATATCAATAATACACCTATAGTAGCTGGTGGATTGTGAGTATATGATAAATGTGTATACGTTGTTTAATGTATGTGTACTGTATAGTATAATGTTACAATATGTATGTAATCTGTAAGTGAGATTGTACAAATCTTCTGTTGTGTCCTTAGGCGTGTAGTTCTACTTATTTTAATATTTTGATTGCGTGTTCTTAATATTTATATTTACATAATATTGAGAATGCTCAATCATGAGTACAATATTCATATTTCATAATATTGTGATTGCGGAATCGTGTTTTACTTATAATATTGCAATTGTACTGTGGGAAATGGGTTCTATATTAATATATTATCTATATGTAAAACGCAATCACAATATATGAAAAAACCAACATCGCGATTGCGCGTTCTCAATATAATGTAAATGTGAATATTGAGAATGCGCAATCTTAAAGGGATAGTGTAGTCAAGATTAAACGTTCATGATTCAGATAGGGCATGTAATTTCAAACATCTTTCCAATTTACTTTTATCTTCAAATTTGCTTTGTTCCCTTGGTATTCTTAGTTGCAAACTAAACCTAGGTAGGCTCATATGCTAATTTCTAAGCCCTTGAAGTCTGTCAAAAGAACTGAAATAAGGAGGCAGTCTGCAAAAGCTTTGAAACAATGTAATCACTAAGGTAAAAATGTATATTAATATAACTGTGTTGGTTATGCAGAACTGGGGAATAGGTAATAAATGGATTATCTATCTTTTTAAACAATACAAATTTTGGAGTAGACTGTCCCTTTAAAATAAGTAAAAAAATACACGCCTAAGGGAACAATAGAAGATTTGTACAATCACGCTTACAGTTTACGTACATATTAGAACATTATACTACAATTCCCCAGCTCCTATAGTTCTAATAGGAAGTGTTTTTTCTTGCCTTTATTAACAAACGGCTAGATTACGAGTTTTGTGTTATGAGCGGCTAGGTGCTAACTTGCAAGTTATTATCACCGCTCACTTCCCTCTAGCGCTGCTATTACAGGTTTGCATAAACCTGGCGTTAGCAGGCAATTTGTGAGCGTAGAGCAAAATTGAGCTCTATACCGCACTCCAATAGACATCAATGGGAGAGCCGGCTAAAAAAAAGCCTAACACCTGCAATAAAGGAGCGTAAAGCTCCGTAACGCAGCCCCATTGATTCCTATGGGGAAACAAAATTTATGTTTACACCTAACACCCTAACATAAACCCCGAGTCTAAACACCCCTAATCTGCCGCCCCCGACATCGCCGACACCTACATTAAATGTATTAACCCATAATCTGCCGCCCCTGACACTGCCGCCACCTACATTACACTTATTAACCCCTAATCTGCCACCCCGACATCGCTGACACCTACATAATGTTATTAACCCCTAATCTGCCGCCCCCAATGTTGCCGCCACCTACCTACACTTATTAACCCCTAATCTGCCGCTCCAACGTCACCGCCACTATACTAAAGTTATAAACCCCTAAACCTAACCCTAAGTCTAACCCTAACACCCACTAACTTTAATATAATTAAAATAAATCTAAATAAAAATTACTATCATTAACTAAATAATTACATGTAAAATAAACCCTAAGCTAGCTACAATATAACTAATAGTTACATTGTAGCTAGCTTAGGTTTTATTTTTATTTTACAGGCAAGTTTGTATTTATTTTAACTAGGTAGAATAGTTACTAAATAGTTATTAACTATTTACTAACTACCTAATTAAAATAAATACAAATGTACCTGTAAAATAAAACCTAACCTGAGTTACACTAACACCTAACCTTACACTACAATTAAATAAATTACATTAATTAAATACAATTAACTAAATTACAAAAAACAAACAAACACTAAATTACACAAAATAAAAAATAAATGATCAAATATTTAAACTAATTACACCTAATCTAATAGCCCTATCAAAAAAAAAAAAAAACCTAGCCGACACTAAACTACCAATAGCCCTTAAAAGGGCCTTTTGTGGGGCATTGCCCCAAAGAAATCAGCTCTTTTACCTGTAAAAAAATAATACAAACAACCCCCCAACAGTAAAACCCACAACCCACACAACCAAACCCCCCAAATAAAAACCTAAATCTAAAAAACCTAAGCACCCCATTGCCCTGATTGCATCAGCCAATAGGATTTTTTCACCTTTAATTCCGATTGGCTGATAGAATTCTATCAGCCTATCGGAATTCAAGGGACTCCATCTTGGATGACGTCACTTAAAGGAACCTTCATTCGAGAAGAGCCGTCGGAAGAAGAGGATGCTCCGAGCCGGATGTCTTGAAGATGGAGCCGCTCCGCACACGATGGATGAAGATAGAAGATGCCATCTGGATGAAGACTTCTGCCCGGTTGGATGAAGACTTCTGCCGCTTCGTTGAGGACTTCTGCAGCTTTGTTGAGGATAGATGTCGGGTCTTCAAAAACTGTAAGTGGATCTTCAGGGGTTAGCGTTAGGTTTTTTAAGGGTTTATTGGGTGGGTTTTATTTTTAACTTAGGATTTGGGCTGAAAAAGAGCTAAATGCCCTTTTAAGGGCAATGCCCATCCAAATGCCCTTTTCAGGGCAATGGGGAGCTTAGGTTTTTTAGATAGGTTTTTATTTGGGGGGTTTGGTTGTGTGGGTGGTGGGTTTTACTGTTGGGGGGTTGTTTGTATTATTTTTTTACAGGTAAAAGAGCTGATTTCTTTGGGGCAATGTCCCGCAAAAGGCCCTTTTTAAGGGCTATTGGTAGTTTAGTGTAGGCTCGGTTTTTTTTTTATTTTGGGGGGGCTTTTTTATTTTGATTGGGCTATTAGATTAGGTGTAATTAGTTTAAATATTTGATAATTTCTTTTTGTATTTTGTGTAATTTAGTGTTTGTTTTTTTTGTAATTTAGTTATTTGTATTTAATTAATGTAATTGATTTAATTGTAGTGTAAGGTTAGGTGTTAGTGTAAGACAGGTAAGGTTTTATTTTACAGGTAAATTTGTATTTATTTTAGCTAGGTAGCTAGTAAATAGTTAACTATTTAATAACTAGTCTACCTAGTTAAAATAAATACAAACTTGCCTGTGAAATAAAAATAAAACCTAAGATAGATACAATGTAACTATTAGTTATATTGTAGCTAGCTTAGGGTTTATTTTATAGGTAAATATTTAGTTTTAAATAGGAATTATTTAGGTATTAATAGTAATTTTTATTTAGATTTATTTAAAATTATATTAAAGTTAGTGGGTGTTAGGGTTACACTTAGGGTTAGGTTTAGAGGTTAATAACTTTAGTATAGTGGCAGCGATTTTGGGGGCAGCAGATTAGGGGTTAATAACAGTAATGGAGGTTGTGGCGATGTTAGGGACAGCAGATTAGGGGTTAATAATATTTAACTAGTGTTTGCGATGCGGGAGTGAGGCGATTTAGAGGTTAATATGTTTATTATAGTGGCGGGCGATGTCCTGAGCGGCAGATTTGGGGTTAATAATTTTATTTTAGAGTTTGCGATACGGGAGGTCCTCGGTTTAGGGGTTAATAGGTAGTTTATGGGTGTTAGTGTACTTTTTAGCACTTTAGTTATGAGTTTTATGCTACAGATTTGTCGCACAAAACTCATAAGTACTGACTTCCAGTTTACGTTATGGATCTTGTAGTTTTAGGCTGTACCGCTCACTTTTTGGCCTCCTAGGTAGGTAGGCTCAAACTGATTTCTAAACTGTTGAAAAATGCCTCTTAGCTCAGAGCATTTTGAAAGTTTTTCACAGTTAGACAGTACTAGTTCATGATTGTGCTCACTCCTGTGCTGACTGGCTGAACTGCATGTCTGTCAAAAGCACTGAGATAAGGGGGCAGTCTGCAGAGGCTTATATATAATAGATAACATTGTGCTCACTCCCGTGGAGTTATTAAGGAGTCTGAACTGATTGGCTAAACTGCATGTCTGTCAAAAGCACTGAGATAAGGGGGCAGTCTGCAGAGGATTAAATATAATATAGATAACACTATGCTCCCTTCTGTGGTGTTATTTAGGAGTCTGAACTGATTGGCTAAACTGCATGTTTGCCAAAAGCACTGAGATAAGGGGGCAGTCTGCAGAGGCAACTTGGTAATGGGTAATAAAGGGATTATCTATATTTTTAAACAATAACAATTTTCAAGTAGACTGTCCCTTTTAAAATATGGTTTGCTGCAAAAAAATGTATTTTCACTTTTCCACTACAACAGTGATTGAAATTACAATAAAATGCTCATTATGTATTTATTAGGATTTAAAGCAAATCTCAAAGTGATTATTAAAAGTAACATAATACAACTTTGCATAAAAATCTTGTATGCAGTTAGGAAGATCTAGTTCAAATATACTTCCTGGCTGCTTTTCTACAAAGAATACCAAGAGAATGAAGTAAATTTGATAATTGAAGTAAATTGGAAAGTTTTTTAAAAAAAATTGTACACTGTATCTAAATCATCATTTTTTTTTTTTTTTTAGGGGGTTTATGTCCTTTAAAAAATGGACATAAAACCCAATTTTCTCTTTCATGATTTAGAAAGAGACATGTAATATTAAACAACTTTCCAATGTACTTATATTATCTAATTTTTTTCGTTATTTTGGTATCCTTTGTTGAAATGCACCTCTAGGTAGGTTTAGAAGCTGTTGATTGGTGGCAGCACATTTATGCCTAATGTTATTGGCTCACCCATGTGCAATGCTGTTTCTTAAGCAAAGGATACTATGGCCTAGATTTAGAGTTTGGCGGTAGCCGTCAAAACCAGCGTTAGAGGCTCCTAACGCTGGTTTTTACCGCCCGATGGTAGTTGGAGTCAGTCAGGAAAGGGTCTAACGCTCACTTTGCAGCCGCGACTTTTCCATACCGCAGATCCCCCTACGCCATTTGCGTATCCTATCTTTTCAATGGGATCTTTCTAACGCCGGTATTTAGAGTCGTGGCTGAAGTGAGCGTTAGAAATCTAACGACAAAACTCCAGCCGCAGAAAAAAGTCAGTAGTTAAGAGCTTTCTGGGCTAACGCCTGATTGGCTGATGGAATCAGCCAATCAGATTCAAGTTCAATCCGATTGGCTGATCCGATCAGCCAATCAGATTGAGCTCGCATTCTATCAGCCAATCGGAATTCGACGGACGCCATCTTGGATGACGTCCCTTAAAGGAACCGTCATTCGGCGAGTAGGCGTCGGTAGAAGAGGATGGATCCGCGTTGGCTGGAAGATGATGGCTCCGGAAGAAAGAAGATTGAAGATGCCGCTTAATAGAAGACTTCATCCCGATGATGGACTTCTTCAGCGCCCGCTTGGATCAAGACTTCAGCCCGATGATGGATTTCTTCAGCCGCCGCTTGGATCCAGACTTCAGCCGGAGGATGGACGTCACTCTTCAGCCCCCGCTTGGGCTTGGATGAAGATTTCGGAGGCTTGGATCAAGACTTCGGAGGACGGATCGGTGAACCTGGCATGGTGAAGATAAGGTAGGAAGATCTTCAGGGGCTTAGTGTTAGGTTTATTTAAGGGGGGTTTGGGTTAGATTAGGGGTATGTGGGTGGTGGGTTGTAATGTTGGGGGGGGGTATTGTATGTTTTTTTTTACAGGCAAAAGAGCTGAATTATTTGGGGCATGCCCCGCAAATGGCCCTTTTCAGGGCTGGTAAGGTAAAAGAGCTTTGAACTTTTTAAATTTAGAATAGGGTAGGGCATTTTTTTATTTTGGGGGTCTTTGTTATTTTATTAGGGGGCTTAGAGTAGGTGTAATTAGTTTAAAATTGTTGTAATATTTTTCTGATGTTTGTAAATATTTTTTTATTTTTTGTACTTTAGTTAGTTTATTTAATTGTATTTATTTGTAGGTATTGTATTTAATTAATTTATTGATAGTGTAGTGTTAGGTTTAATTGTAACTTAGGTTAGGATTTATTTTACAGGTAATTTTGTAATTATTTTAACTAGGTAACTATTAAATAGTTATTAACTATTTCATAGCTATTGTACCTGGTTAAAATAGATACAAAGTTGCCTGTAAAATAAATATTAATCCTAAAATAGCTACAATATAATTATTATTTATATTGTAGCTATATTAGGGTTTATTTTACAGGTAAGTATTTAGCTTTAAATAGGATTCATTTATTTAATAAGAGTTAATTTATTTCGTTAGATTTAAACTATATTTAACTTAGGGGGTGTTAGTGTTAGGGTTAGACTTAGCTTTAGGGGTTAAAAATTTTATTAGAGTAGCGGTGAGCTACGGTCGGCAGATTAGGGGTTAATACTTGAAGTTAGGTGTCGGCGATGTTAGGGAGGGCAGATTAGGGGTTAATACTATTTCTTATAGGGTTATTGAGGCGGGAGTGAGGCGGATTAGGAGTTAATAACTTTATTATAGTAGCGGTGAGATGCGGTCGGCAGATTAGGGGTTAATTATTGTAGGTAGCTGGCGGCGACGTTGTGGGGGGCAGATTAGGGGTTAATAAATATAATATAGGGGTCGGCGGTGTTAGGGGCAGCAGATTAGGGGTTCATAGGGATAACGTAGGTTGCGGCGGTGTACAGAGCGGCAGATTAGGGGTTAATAATCATATGCAGGGGTCAGCGATAGCGGGGGCGGCAGATTAGGGGTTAATAAGTGTAAGGTTAGGGGTGTTTAGACTCGAGGTACATGTTAGGGTGTTAGGTGTAGACTTAGGAAGTGTTTCCCCATAGGAAACAATGGGGCCGCGTTAGGAGCTGAACGCTGCTTTTTTGCAGGTGTTAGGTTTTTTTTCAGCTCAAACAGCCCCATTGTTTCCTATGGGGAAATCGTGCACGAGCACGTTTTTGAAGCTGGCCGGGTCCGTAAGCACCGCTGGTATCGAGAGTTGCAGTTGCAGTAAATATGCCTGTACGCTCCCTTTTTGGAGCCTAACGCAGCCCTTCTGTGAACTCTAAATACCAGCGGTATTTAAAAGGTGCGGCCAAAAAAAAGCACGCGTAGCTAACGCACCCCTTTGGCCGCAAAACTCTAAATCTAGGCGTTTGAAAATTAAGCAAATTTTTCAATAGGAGTAAATTGTAAATGTATTCTGTATTTGAATGTTGAAAGAAAACAAATTGTGTTTCATGTCCCTTTAACAACACATTTACGAGGTTTCGCTTGTTAAACTCCAGAGAACACTTTTAAAAGTACAACAAATTTTATTAGAATGGAACTTTGGTTTTGTAAACGCGCAAAACAAAGTTTACATTACACCCGTCAAATTGTAAGATGTTGGGAAGTAACGTCCCCAAACAGATACAAACAATACCTGCTCAATAAATTTAGTTACAACAAATAATAGTAAGCACTTTTACACTAAAAATCAGCTAAATCCATAACCCAAGAAATACACGCGTCAACTATACTGATAATGTCCCTGTTCAAATCCCTTAAAGGGACACTGAAGCTTAAATTGGATTCATTTTGATATTTGCCAGAAAATATTCTATTGCTCATTTTAAATTCAAAGATTGTATTGTGTATTTGTAAATTATTCAATCCTACTGGAGCAAGTGGTCCTTTAACCCCTTAACGACGCATGTCGTACAGGGTACATCTTACACAAACTGGTCTTTAAACACCAGAGACGTACCCTGTACATCGTTAAGGGTTTCAAGCGGCTGGAAGCGATCCTGATCGCTTCCAGCCGCTTTCAAGGTATTGTAGTGATGCCTCGATATTGAGGCATCACTGCAATACGTTTTTAGGCACACCGATGCAGAGAGAGCCACTCTGTGGCCCTCCCTGCATCGGCCAGTGGTGGTGCCGATCGTTGATGGGTGGGAGCCATTGAAGGGAGGTGGGTGGGCGGCCCATCACTTGGTGAAGTTCCTTCCGGCTAGTCTCTGTGCCGGGTATGCGCGGGAGCACCGACGATCTAAATCAGACAGTTGCTGGGGTTTTTTTTTGGTGGGAGAGGGTGGTGGCCGTGGGTGCAGAGGAGCAGTGATCTAGGGGTGATCTGAAAAATATCTGGGAGGGGGAGGGTGTAGGGTATGGAGGGGGGCAGCTACACTACAGAAAAAGTTAGGTTTATAAAAATAAAAAAAGTTATTATGCAAAGTGGGTACTGGCAGACAGCTGCCAGTACCCAAAATGGTGGCTAATAGTTAGTGGGGGGAGGGTTAGAGAGCTCATTGGGGGGGATCAGGCAGGTTGGGGGCCAAGAGGGGATCCTACACAGCAGAATATGATATATATATTTTTTTTAATAATTAATAAAAACAAAATAAAACTTTTATTTTAGTACTGGCAGACTTTCTGCCAGTACTTAAGATGGCGGGGACAATTGTGGGGTGGGGGAGGGAAGAGAGCTGTTTGGGAGGGATCAGGGGGTGGGATGTGTCAGGTGGGAGACTGATTTCTACACTAAAGCTAAAATTAACCATTCAAGCTCCCTACAAGCTACCTAATTAACCCCGTCACTGCTGGGCATAATACAAGTTTGGTGCGCAGCGGCATTTAGCGGCCTTCTAATTACCAAAAAGCAATGCCAAAGCCATATATGTCTGCTATTTCTGAACAAAGGGGATCCCAGAGAAGCATTTCAACCATGTGTGCCATAATTGCACAAGCTGTTTGTAAATAATTTCAGTGAGAAACCCAAAGTTAGTGAAAAAGTGAACTTTTTTTTTTATTTGATTGCATTTGGCGGTAAAATGGCGGCATGAAATATATCAAAATTGGCCTAGATCAATACTTTGGGTTGTCTACTACACTACACTAAAGCAAAAATTAACCCTACAAGCTCCCTACAAGCTACCTAATTAACCCCTTCACTGCTGGGCCTAATACAAATGTGGTGCGTAGCGGCATTTAGCGGCCTTCTAATTACCAAAAAGCAAAGCCAAAGCCATATATGTCTGCTATTTCTGAACAAAGGGGATCCAAGAGAAGCATGTACAACCATTTGTGCCATTATTGCACAAGTTGTTTGTAAATAATTTCAGTGAGAAACCTAATATTTGTGAAAAAGTTAGTGAAAAAGTGAACAATTTTTTTTATTTGATCGCATTTGGCAGTGAAATGGTGGCATGAACTATACCAAAATGGGCCTAGATCAATACTTTGGGATGTTTACTAAAAAAAAATATATACATGTCAAGGGATATTCAGGGATTCCAGACAGTTATCAGTGTTCCAATGTAACTAGCGCTAATTTTGAAAAAAAATGGTTTCGAAATAGCGAAGTGCTACTTGTACTTATTGCCCTATAACTTGCATAAAAAGCAAAGAACATGTAAACAATGGGTATTTCTAAACTCAGGACAAAATTTAGAAACTATTTAGCATGGGTGTTTTTGGTGGTTGTAGATGTGCAACAGATTTTGGGGTTCAAAGTTAGAAAAATTGTGTTTTTTTCCATTTTTTCATCATATTTTATAATTTTCTTTATGATAAATTATAAGATATGATGAAAATAATGGTATCTTTAGAAAGTCCATTTAATGGCAAGAAAAACGGTATATAATATGTGTGTGTACAGTAAATGAGTAAGAGAAAAATTGCAGCTAAACACAAACACAGCAGAAATGTAAAAATAGCCCTGGTCCTTAAGGGAAAGAAATTGAAAAATGGCCTTAGTCCTTAAGGGGTTAAAAAGACATATGCACATATCTTTAGGATTTTGGAGCACACACGTCACCTATTAGTATCACTACACACTTTTAAAAAAGAATAATCAACATACAGACCCTTCAACCTGTGGTGTAATCTCTAAACACACAAAATCAACATTTTGTTAGTTATTAATCCTGACCTTTTTGTTTTTGGGGTTTGTTGTTTTTTTAATTTTGAAATCTGGAGATTAATGAGCCTGAGGATTTTATGTCATTTTCAGGAGGTAACAATTATCATCTTGAGGGTAATTAATAGTAAAAGCATTTTAGGATTGTGATCACTGGAAAAACATATTAATACCTAACAATGTTCAGAAATCACTATCTGCTGAAAACAAGCGCAACATTCTGATCAACATCTACAAGTTTAACCCCTTCCTGCCGGTACTAATTTGTTCCGATGTAAACAAATAAGTAAAAAATTGAAATCACACGGTCGTACATGCAATCACATTATTTCAATGATGGGAATAGGTGTGGGGGGAGTACCTATGACGCTAGGTACGCCCTACAGTCCGCAATCCCTGTTAGAAAGCCGTAGCTGGTTCAGTACAGCAGAACGCTAAGATATTCCATGCCGTCCTAATGGCGCTAAAGCCCAGCACAGTTAGAACTACATGGAACGTCCTAACGGCAATACGCGGTTAACAGGAAAGTCAAAATTAAACTTTCATGATCCAGATAGAGCATGCTGTTTCTAGATACTTTCCAATTTACCTCCATTATGAAATATTTTAGATGCACACTTTCTGAGGCACCAGATCCTACTGAGCATGTGCAAGAGTACACATTGTATACTGTGACAGGGTGAAAGGTGGAGGTTAGAGAGAGACGTTTTTCCTCTGGAAGGAAATGGCTAACCTTCTTCCTGTATTGATATAACAAAAGTATTTCTTATATCACACTTACATATGTATTCCCCCTTACTTCATGTTGTTACATTCTTATGTTGTTAGAACAATATATAAATCTCTATTATAACTATCTATAACTACCTTGAATCAGTAGAATCAGCCAATCAATCACTTTCAATAAAATCCAGTGAGCTTGTGGTTTTTAAGTTCATCCCATTGTTAATGGGATAGTAAACAGCAAAAAATGTTATTGTTTAAAAAGATAGCTAATCCCTTTATTTACCATTCCCCAGTTTTGCATAACCAACACTGTTATAGAAATATACTTTTTACCTCTGTAATTACCTTGTATCTAAGCTTCTGCTGACTGCCCCCTTATCTCAGATCTTTTGACAGACTTGCATTTCAGGCAATTAGTGCTGACTCTTAAATAACTCCATGTGCGTGAGCACAATGTTATTTAAATGAAACACATGAACTAATGCCCTCTAGCTGTGAAAAACTGTCAAACACATTCAGATAAGAGGCTGCCTTCAAGGCCTTAGAAATTAGCATATGAGTCTACCTAGGTTTAGCTTTCAACAAAGAATACCAAGAGAACAAAGCAAATTTGATGATATAAGTAAATTAGAGAGGACATGTCTCTGGGCAGCACCTTGAATGGTCACAATATTGGTAGCTCTGTGTGGAACACAGATAAATCTGCCTATTATCAGTAAATTTATTGTCCATCCAGCAATCCAAACTTGATACATAGGCCCATATTTATCAAGCTCCATACGGAGCTTGAAGGGCCGTGTTTCTGGCGAGTCTTCAGACTCGCCAGAAACAGCAGTTATGAAGCAGCGGTCACAAAGACCGCTGCTCCATAACCTGTCCGCCTGCTCTGAGCAGGCGGACAGACATCGCCGGAAATCAACCCGATCGAGTACGATTGGGTTGATTGACACCCCCCTACTGGCGTCCCATTGGCCGCGAGTCTGCAGGGGGCGGCGTTGCACCAGCAGCTCTTGTGAGCTGCTGGTGCAATGCTGAATACGGAGAGCGTATTACTCTCCGTATTCAGCGAGGTCTGGAGGACCTGATCCGCAGTGTCGGATCAGGTCCACCAGACCTTGATAAATAGAGGCCTTAGGGTCTATAGACCAAGTGGATCAGCAACATATATACTTTGGTACGATTTTCACCTCTGCACGCCAATACAGAGCGTTAAGGCCTAGGGCAGGCTCTACACCGAGCAGTTCTCAACACCCTCCCCCCAGTAAACCTACAGGCCAGGTAATCAGTGGATAGTCACTGAAAGGAAAACATTGTCTAAAATAATGGAGAATATGCAAATAATCACTATACTGAGCTGGATCTTAGAGGCACACAGAATACATCTCTGTAAAGTTATAGAGAAGGCTTTCTGCGCAGATTACCGCAGCAGCAAAAAACTGGAGAAGCAGCCGCAAGAAGAAAATCCTCCTGATCCTTACCAGGAGTCTTACATAACAGAGGACAAGAGCACAGAAGTCTGCAAACTTTTGAATCAGCCTGGAACACATGTCGCTACTAAAGAGATTATAACATATGCTCCTGGAGATGCGACTACACAGCAACAAGACCCACATGGCCTGAGCCCTGCTCTTACATACCGTCTCAGACTACGGAGAGATCCAAATCATGCCTCACTCTCATCAGTGACAAAATACACAGGAAATGTCCTCCAGAGCACACTGGTGGATAGCCGAAACAAGAAGCTACCTTACCTGCCTTTAAAGGATGCCTCTCTAGGAACACAGGCCCCATCTAGGATGGCAGGCCATAGTCACCGCACCTTAAGTCTCACAAGGACTGCATGCGAACTAGGAACGGTAATCATAGAAGCCCAGCTCATCCCTACATCTAGCATCTTGAAAATGGACACCCCTCAGGATCTCATTGCCGAGATCATAAGAAGCAGCAAAAAATATCTTTTCCCCCCATTCACACATTTTGAGATCCAACTGCGTGCATCAGGGTGGAGGAGATTTGCTGTGCCTGAGGTCCGGAGTGGGGTGAAAATTGCAGCACGCACTCTAACTTAAACTGCGAACATACCTACTAGCTACACCCCAACATGCTGCACCATCACCAAAATCAAGATAAGTGCAAATAACAATGTCCCAATGTTTGTTATCAAGCAGTGGAATTGACTTAATGCTGGGGTATAGTTGTTCAGCATGAGGAATTGCTCAGCAGCCAATCACAGTTAGATTTTTGAGGACGTTTTTAAAATGCCTATCTAGTTTAGGATGGCTATGTTTATTATCACTACCTTCTTGTACATCACCCCTTATGACGGCTAATTATCTGAATGTTTGGGGACATTTTAGGACTACATTGGTTCGTTTTGGCTTTTGTGTTTTATTTTTTATTCTAGGTCCATTGAGGTAAGTCGGCAAACACTAATATTATCATTTAGCTCTAATATTAGTTATGCAATTGCATATATACTCAGATTATAAGGTTGCATAAACATGTAAAGCGTGGACCTTACTAGTTTGTGGAGTAAATATTGAGTTGTTTCCATTATTTATACTACCTGTCTAGCAGTTTTTTATATCGCAACATCAGACTAATGGCAAACTTCAGAATTAGCTTATTTTGCTAAAATGTCATTCATACTCTATAATCTATAGATTTATTGCCTGATTTTTTTTTACAATCTATGAGCCTACCACAAGTAACTTGTATCCTACTATGAGTACCTAGTATTTTGCCCTCACTGCACATGGGTTGTCAGGATTATTGTGGGCTACACTTCCATTGTCAGCGGCCCAGACGATGGAGCTTAATAGTCCTTTTTATTTGTAGTTGGTAACCAGGGCTATGCATATACTATAATTACAGAGATCTCATCAACATAGAGGCAGAGCTCCAGAGGTACACTGATGTTTGCAATGACCACCCTAGTGCTCATTAGCCTTATATTTGCCTACACTACATTACCTTGCACATTTCTAGGGCCAGTGCTCCATGTTACAGCTAAATAACAGACCTAGCGCTCCTTTTATATTGATTGAGGGATTCCCCTACACTAAGGCTGCCTCTCTCCCTTGTCAGCTATAGCCAGCAATTCCATGTATTTAAATGTAGAGCCCAGAGTCCAATTTCGTTATACAAACTATGTGCGTACTATTTACTCCTTTCATTTTCTTTTTCGTTTCCTTCGCTAGGATGGTGAAATATTCATTTTGGTCTTATCTCTTTAATAACAGATTATTAACATATAGATTTCACATGGGTTTATTATATACCTGTTATATCTACATCTGATATGTTCTAAGGTCCAAAAGTGTTCTTATAATAATGAAATCCTCCTACTACTGTATATACCTTGGTAGCTACATTGGAGGTCCAACAGTGGCCTCACTTATTTTAAGGAGGTGGTAAAGCAAGGTTCAAGTTTGATGTGTTATGTGTTACACTTAAAGTGAAGGTAAAGTTTTGCGTTTTTGTTGGCTTTAATATATTACTTTTTTACTAAATACCATGATCGCTAAATTAATTTTTTACATTTGTATATATATTATTGATTTCAAACATTGTATATTTACTGTCCCGGCCGTTCGTCGCACCTCCCTCCATTGATTTCCTGATTATTCAATAGATTACGTACAGAGCGGTGCCACCCGCTCTGTAAGTCATTCAAAAGCGCGCTCCCGTTTGCTGGAGCAATTGCGCATGCGCACCATTCGCCGTCAATTGGATTTGCGCCTGAGTGGCCTAAAATATGTGCTAATCTTGAACGCACGTTGAGACTAAGAGGTAGGAAGTGAATCCAACGCATGCGCATTTAGAAGAGTTTTGCGGTGACGTAATTTGACGGCCGCCTAACGGCCAGGGTTTCAATTGGCCATGAAAAAAACGTGACCGGGATAAGAAAAAAAAAAGAAAAAACGGGTTGTTTTAACAGTCTGCTGAATCGGATAGAAGAAAAGGTAATAAATACATAAATATAGCGATGCGAAAATTTTCATGACTTAAACTCACATTTATTTTTGTAGTATTTACAGGGGAAACAGTGTAATAACTGAAACTTTACTTTCACTTTAAGGTATTAGTTGGACAGCTGACAATATTATTATATTCTATAGTCCTCCATATTACCTGTTACTACCAATATATATGCTACTGTCATGGAGTTTAATGATTGTATAATTTTTTTGTTGTTGTTAATGTTATTTCTTTTAACCACTGTACCTATACGTGTATGATTCTTTTACCCTCAATAAAAAGTACTTAAAAAATAAATAAATAAAATAAATAAAAAAAAGTAAATTAGAAAGTTGTTTAAAATGACATGCCCTATCTAAATCATGAAAGTTTAATTTGGACTTTACTATCCCTTTAATGCTTTTAATAAAAGTTAAGTTTCAATATAGGATTTCACCTTCTTCCAAGAGTTTTAGGTTAGAGTGCTAGCAGAGTATTTTTTTCTCTTTTTAGATGTTATTGATTAATACACAGCACCACTTACTAAAGAAACTTACAAACAAAAGCGGAACATATGCACGTATGCACCACTATTATTAATAATACTTAGATTTAGGTAGAATCCCTATTCCAGTAGCGCCTTTGAATTTGTGTTTCTGGGATAATAAAGTGTGTTAGCACTCACTATCTGTAATGCATGTCAGGATTTACTGTATGCTCATTTATTGGTGAAGAATAGAGAACGCTACAAGCTTTGAAAAAGCATCATGATGGATGTAGTTTGTTTCTTAGGATACTTCAAAGACTTTCACTGCATCCTATTATCCCATCACAGGCGTTTTAAGACATAGAGAAGAATAGAACAATGTTTAGACTAAAAAACAAAAACACAGGTTTGCCTTCTTGATCTCATATTTTCTACTTATTGCAACAACAAGTGCCTTTTTGTCTTCTTTGATCATTTAGTTTTTTTTTTAAATGTTATTAATAATGTATTTATTTTTTCTAAAAAACTATTTGGTGTATTCACTTAGCTATTTTGTTCTGGTCTCGTTACCATTTTGCTGTTTTTCTGATTAATTATATTACATGCAATGTAGAAACATTGCTTAGATGGAATGATAGATAAATGATATACAAGTTAATTATGAGGTAGTATCTTACACCTCAAAATTTGAAATTGTTTTTTATGTATATAAAAATATACATTCTTAAAAATATATATTCTTAAATATATTAATATTTTATTTTAACTCCAACATTGAGTTGACTCTTATGACTTTCTTATTTAAAAGGGACACTAAACCCAATTTTTTTCTTTCATGATTCAGATAGAGGCATCTATTTATCAAGTCGTCAACCGCAAATACGCTGGAATTCCGCAGCGTATTTGTGGCGAGCCTGATTCCCCTTAGTTATCAAACCCTACAGACCGGCAAAAGTAGAATTTTGTGACGTAACATACGATCCGCCGGACTCAGTCTGACACAGATCAATGCTTACGTCATTACAGAAGTTCCAAATGCAAATTCGGCACAATCTGACTACTTTTGCTACTTATCAAAATCCTACCAGGTACGCTTGGCACTATTCCGGATCAGCATACCTGGTTTTCAATCCGCCGCCCTGGAGGTCGCGGATGCCATAGGAATCAATGGGAGTCTGAAAGCAGCGAAAGCTCATGTTCGCTGCTGCCCGATATCCCATTGATTCCTATGGGAACGTTTACACCTAACACCCTAACATGTACCCCAAGTCTAAACACCCCTAATCTGCCCCCCCCACACCGCCGCCACCTACATTATACTTATTAACCCCTAATCTGCCCCCCAACACCGCTGCCACCTACATAAAGTTATTAACCCCTAATCTGCCGCCCCTACACCTATAATAATAAATAAATATATATATATATATATATATATATATATTCAGCAGTGATTGATCCCCCTTAGTTCCCAACCTCCCTAATCCCCCCAAACAGTTCGCTAACCCTCCCCCCACTACCTATTTGCACCCATCTTGGGTACTGGCAGCTGTCCAAATTTTTCTGTAGTATAGCTGCCCCCCCTCCATAACCTACCCCCCACCCCCTCCCAGATCCCTTGGATAATATTTACCACCCCCCTCCCTCCATCAATTACACATCACAGGAAATGTAAGTTAAGAAGCAGCAGTCATAAGAACGCTGCTCCTTAACTCGTCCGCCACCTCTGAGCAATCAGCCTGATCAGATACGATCGTCTTGATTGACACCCCCTGCTACAGCGGATCATGTCTGTCCGAACATGATAAATCGCTCCCTATATCTCTAAATAATGAGTTTATAATAAAAGAGAAAAAACTGCTATACCACTCAGTTCAGCTATAAATATATATATATATATATATATATATAAGTAAAATATTTATTGAGAGCAATAGACTACCATAAAATAGGGATGTCCAACTTTCAATAATAAACTGCTTTTAAATATAAATGTCCAATTCTTGCCAGAGAGCATAAAGTAGAGTCAAAAGTAAGACACTTAAAAGAAAATGAAACACCTCTTGTTTTTTGTAAAATTATCTACTTGTCCCACTCTCCCTGGAGGCGATAAAGCTAAGGTCTAGATTACAAGTGTAGCACAATCTAGAACACATTACACACAGGTCTAGATTACAAGTGTAGCACAATCTAGAACACATTACACACGTCTAGATTACAAATGTAGCACAATCTAGAACACATTACACACAGGTCTAGATTACAAGTGTAGCACAATCTAGAACACATTACACACGTCTAGATTACAAATGTAGCACAATCTAGCACACAGAGGTCTAGATTACAAGTGTAGCACAATCTAGCACACACAGGGTCAGACGGGTCTAGATTACATGTGTGGCACAATCTAGCACACACAGGTCTATATTACAAATGTAGCACAATCTAGCACACACAGGTCTAGATTACAAGTGTAGCACAATCTAGCACACACAGGTCTAGATTACAAATGTAGCCCAATCTAGCACACACAGGTCTAGATTACAAATGTAGCACAATCTAGCACACACAGGTCTAGATTACAAATGTAGCACAATCTAGCACACACAGGTCTAGATTACAAGTGTAGTACAATCTAGCACACACAAGTCTAGATTACAAGGGTAGTACAATCTAGCACACACAGGTCTAGATTACAAGTGTAGCTCAATCTAGCACACACAGGTCTAGATTACAAGTGTAGCACAATATAGCATACACAGGTCTAGATTACAAGTGTAGCACAATCTAGCACACACAGGTCTAGTTTACAAGTGTAACACAATCTAGCACACATAGGTCTAGATTACAAGTGTAACAAAATCTAACACACACAGGTCTAGATTACAAGTGTAGCACAATCTAGCACACACAGGTCTAGATTACAAGTGTAGCACAATCTAGCACACTTGTGTCTAGATTACAAGTGTAGCGCAATCTAGCACACTCAGGTCTAGATTACAAGTGTAGCACAATCTAGCACACACAGGGTCTAGATTACAAGTGTAGCACAATCTAGCACACACAGGTCTAGATTACAAATGTAGCACAATCTAGCACACACAGGTCTAGATTACAAATGTAGCACAATCTAGCACACACAGGTCTAGATTACAAGTGTAGCACAATCTAGCACACACAGGTCTAGATTACAAATGTAGCACAATCTAGCACACACAGGTCTAGATTACAAGTGTAGCACAATCTAGCACATACGGGTCTAGATTACAAGTGTAGCACAATCTAGCACACACTGGTCTAGATTACATGTGTAGCACAATCTAGCACACACAGGTCTAGATTACAAGTGTAGCAGAATCTAGCACACACAGATCTAGTTTACAAGTGTAGCACAATCTAGCACACACTGGTCTAGATTACAAATGTAGCATAATCTAGAACACACAGGTCTAGATTACAAGTATAGCACAATCTAGTGCACACAGGTCTAGATTACAAGTGTAGTACAATCTACCACACACAGGTCTAGGTTACAAGTGTAGCACAATCTAGCACACACAGGCCTAGATTACAAGTGTAACACAACCTAGCACACACAGGTCTAGATTGCAAGTGTAGCACAATCTAGCACACACAGGTCTAGATTACAAGTGTAGCACAATCTAGCACACACAGGTCTACAAACCAAGTGTAGCACAATCTAGCACACACAGGTCTAGATTACAAGTGTAGCACAATCTAGCACACACAGGTCTAGAAACCAAGTGTAGCACAATCTAGCACACACAGGTCTAGATTACAAGTGTAGCACAATCTAGCACACACAGGTCTAGATTACATGTGTAGTACAATCCAGCACACACAGGTCTAGATTACAAGTGTAGCACAATCTAGCACACTCCGGTCTAGATTACAAGTGTAGCACAATCTAGCACACTCGGATCTAGATTACAAGTGTAGCACAATCTAGCACAGACAGAGGTCTAGATTACAAATGTAGTACAATCTAGCACACACAGGTCTAGATTACAAGTGTAGCACAATCTAGCACACACAGGTCTAGATTACAAGTGTAGCACAATCTAGCACACAGAGGTCAAGATTACAAGTGTAGCACAATCTAGCACACACAGGTTTAGATTACAAGTGTAACACAATCTAACACAAAGAGGTCTAGATTACAAGTGTAGCACAATCTAGCACACACAGGTCTAGATTACAAAGTGTAACACAATCTAGGGCCCGATCCGATATAAATCGTCGCCCGCAAAAGCCGGTGACGCCAAATATTGCTTTGGTATCCTATATACGGCGTAATTTAGAAGTTCCGCGCGTATATTTCTGCCTTTGCCCGTAGTTTTTGGCCCATAGACTGACATACAAAACACGCGCAGTTTGGTATCCAATATACAGCATAAGGACGTACGCGCACAGATTTCAGAAAATCTACTCCATTCTCATCTCGCAATAAATTGCAGGCGCAGGAGCCCTTGCACTGACTAAAAAAACAACGTAACTCCCTGGAAGCCTTAACAAACACATACATTTAAGCAGCATCTTAAGGTTAAAGGGACAGTATACTATGATATTGGTTTTTTTAAGGTTTATTTGTGTGCATAATCAAATGGATTGAGCTTGTAGTTACTTTATCACATTGTGGACATATACTTGCTTATTTACTTTAAACTGGATTACCTTCATCTCTTTAGAACCCACTGGAGTATAATTTATTCTAATACTAACACAGCTTGGCACTGATGCCAAAATATATAAAGGGACAGTCAAGTCCAAAGAAAACCTTCTTCTTTTAAATAGGGCATGTTATTTCTAACTACTTTCAGATTTAATTAGAACACTTGCTTTGTTCTCTTGGTATTCTTAGTTGAAAGCAAAACCTAGGATGGCTCATATGATCTAACACCTTCTTGAAGGCTGCCTCTTTGCAATTGTGTCAAACCAATCACAGACACCACAATCTCTCACCTGCAGACTTAAAACACCTGATAATGCCCACCCTATTAGTAACATCACTACTATATATACCAATGTGTCAATTTATATTGGATGTGAGATACATTGATTTACCTCTTAGAAGTGAATATTACTATATGTACCCTTCAGAAACAACTATTGTGGATGTGAGTTATAGTACAAGAATATGTCATAAACAGGATAATATTACCTTTTTTGGGCCATTTCCACACAGGCCTTATTATATATTTTAACAATATTACTGTACTAAAACACCCCTCACATGGATGTGGATGACAATTATATGGTAAATAACAGAGGACAAGATTTAGGCTGAAATATAACAAAAAAAATTTTTTGTAGGCTTCTTAGATGAGGGGGCTGAGGTGCCTGGAGTGGTTCTCCTGGCTCTCCTGGGTTGTGTGGATTCAGAGGATTCTGCAGGAGTGCTGGCCACAGATGAGAGGCTGGAGGCAGTGTCCTACTGAAAGGCTCCACCAACACACCCAACAGTTGGTTTTGTTCCCGCCATCTGTTGTCAGTCTGCATCTGCATATCCGAAATAACTCTCATCATCTGAGACTGGTTCTGGACTATACCATTTAAAGATGCTGCCATGTCCCGTTGCAGCTCAATGGAAGTAAAGTCTGTTGGCTCCTCTAAAACCTGCGTTGGTCTCTCTGTATTCTCTCGCAGCTTGCTGTGAGCCTCCTCTGGAGCGAAATGTATTCGTCGCCCATGGGAGAATACAGAGGATCTACAGGCTGTTGACCAGCAGGGATTCTAGGCGCAGGTTCACCTCTAGCTGCTGTTGCATCTGGAACATCCTCAGCTTCTGCTGCATCTGGAACAACTACAGCTGGTGCTGCATCTGGAACTACTACAGCTGGTGCTGCATCTGGAACTACTACAGCTGGTGCTGCATGAGGAACTACTACAGCTGGTGCTGCATGAGGAACTACTACAGCTGGTGCTGCATCTGGAACTACTACAGCTGGTGCTGCATGAGGAACTACTACAGCTGGTGCTGCATAAGGGACAAATACAGCTATATGCTCCTCTTCAGATGCTGGAGCTCTTCCAAGGGAAGGGGATGGTGGAGCTCTCTGGGTGGACTGGTAGTCCAATTGCCAATTGGTGTGCGACCACTCAGCCTGTCCAGTTTGCATGTCCTGTGCGTAAAAGCCCTGACTGGCCTGATATTGGGGGGGTAAAGACATGTACCCTTTGGGGCTGACTTGGCTCCCCCTCAAAGCCAAAAGAACAATCTTCCGGCCAGGGATCCTGCCAGGGCTCGTCTGCCAATGTTGGTGGCATGACGTCTGGGTCCTCAACAGAGGCAGTCCAACCCAGCTCATGCCTGGGAGCATACTGTCCTTGTTGATGAATTCTTTGGACTGGTGGTTGCGTTGGAGGCATTCTTTGGACTGGTGGTTGCGGTGGAGGCATTCTTTGGACTGGTGGTTGTGGTGGATGCATGCCCGCTTGCACCCTGGTGACAGGAGGTTCTGTGGAGGAGTCAAATGATGAGAGGTATTAGTACAATCATATATATATATATATATATATATATATATATATATATATATATATATATATATATATATATATCTCCATGTGGGCATACAATGTACATTGATACATGCTAGGGCCTATACTCATTCTCATGTCAAACTCTATAACATGCATGTGCACATTGTGATTTGTGATATGAGGGATTTTAATATGCAAAGTATACATGTATGTGTTTCATACAATAGTTATGTGTACATGTCAGTGATGGAGAAAATGTGTTCTTTAAGTGACACTATGGTCACACAATATCCTTTAGCCTGATGTAGGCACATAACGTGCTTTCTTGAGCTAAAAGTATTGTGATGGCTATAGTGTCCATTTACTGAAAACTCTACATGTGGCTTGCGGCTTGTGTTACTCTGAGACATGTTAGTATTTCACTATTCCACCTCATATCATGAATTTCAATGTGTTAAGTAGCATTAAATGGACATTAAACCCAATTTTATTCTTTCATGATTCAGCTAGAGCATTCAATTTTAAACAACTTTCTAATTTACTTCCATTACCAAATTTGCTTCATTCTCTTGATATTCTTTGCTGTAAAGCATATCTAGATAGGCTCAGAAGCTGCTGATTGGTGGCTGCACATCAATGCCTCATGTGATTGGCTCACCCATGTGCATTGATATTTAATAAACAAAGAATATCAGAATAATGAAGCAAATTAGATAATAGAAGTAAATTGGGATGTTGTTTAAAACTGTATTCTCTATCTGAATAATGAAATAAAAAGATTTGGTTTAATGTCCCTTTAATGTGAAATATAATTGTAGATGTTTTTGTTAGTAGGCCAAATACCATGCTCCTCATTGTGTACATGAATGTGTGATATTAAAGGATGTTATATCTCAAATACATATAATACTGGTATGTGGGACGTTACTCACCAGCATGCTGTGCTGATGTTGCAGCCCCTGAGTCACGAGCCCCTGGAAGTCCTGCTGTGACGCTCAGGGACCTGCGTATTATCTCCTGCCATTCATTGCATTCAGCCTCCTGGGGAGGACCACCGCCTGTTCCCCTCTTGTAAATGGCTTCTTGGCCCATTTTCTCCTTCACCCGCCTCTTGCAGTCGTTCCATCTTTTCTTTAGCCCATCGACATTCCTCCTCTGCTGGGCCACGCTGTTTACTGCATCCTCGACCAACAGCCATGCAGCCTTATGCCTTCGGCCAACTCCTTTGCCCTTCTCTTGGCCAAAGAGGGCAGTGTGGTTCTCCATGACGGCCTGGATTAGCGCTAGATTTTCAGCGAAAGAGAAATTCGGGCACCTCATGCGCTCATCGTCCTGGGCCGTCTGGCTTCCTCCCTGGGATGTCCGTGGTGTGGGTTCCTCCCTATCCTCTCCCTCCTCCCCCTTCTATCCCCATGTGCACCCTCTATCCCTCTTCTAAGTGTGCCTGGTCTTGGGGCAACCCCACTCCCATCCTCCCTTCTGGCTCTCCCTCTCCCCACTCCACTTACTCCCTGACGGGGACCCTGCTGCTCCTCCTGTCCATAATCCTCTCCCTGCAACTCCCCTCCCCTCCTCCCCTCCGTCCTAGCTCTCCCTGTCATCCTCAAACTACACACACTCACACACTCACACTCACTTCCACTTCAATCACACACAATCACAACCAAACACTCAGCCTATCACACTGTAAAAGATAAATAAAATGTGTGAGGTGTTAGAAAAAAACAGTGTTGTGTATTTTGTAAATGTATGTATGCAAAATGTGTGCAATATGTAAAAAAAAAGTGTAAGTAAATTGTACAGGCTTTAACCAAAGACAAATGCAAAAATCCGACCTAACTAACTGATGAAATGCGCCTCTCTCACTGCTCTTACTAATAATCACTATACTCACTGTAGTGTGCTGTAGCTCCAAGAACCAACCAAACACACTAAAGAAAATGGCGGCTGCGCATGGGTTTATGTATGAATTTTGAATGGCGTAATTACGTGGCGCATCTTTTAGAACTGGCGGTTATTTTTTACGAATCGTAGCCTAATTTGCATCAAACTACTCTTTATTGAGACTTTACGTGAACAAAATACTGGCGTAAGTACTTGCGACGACTAAAATGTGTATTTGCGCACATTTTAGTTGATCGACGGTTTTTCCTACTTACGCCAGTTTAGCATCTGACGGCGCAGTATATTGGATAGCTCGAGTTGCGAGGTGAAATTACGGGCGGCGCGGGTTCCCTTGCTTGCGCCGAAAACTACGTATATCGGATTGCGCCCCTAGCACACAGAGGTCTAGATTACAAGTGTAGCACAATTTAGCAAACACAGGTCTAGATTACAAGTGTAGCACAATCTAGAACACACAGTGCGTTACTATGAGCTCGGCCTTGCTTAATCAGTTGCTCACGATTGGGTATTACAAGTTGTTGGTTGAAATGTTTAACCACAGCATTTTTAAAGCACCCAATATTTATAAAGGTTGCGCTATACAGGTAAAAAGCCTTTAGGCTTGGGACTGGAAAAAGTTTGGGTTTTGGAATAGTTTGGATTTTGGAACATTTGCATCTGTAAAATGAGACAGATTGGAGAGGGGATAGAACCAAATGTAAACAACAAAATCTCCTGTCATTTAGGCAACATTTACATCATTATACAGCTTATACATGTAACCTACATAGTACCCTCAGTACTGTAATCAGAAAGGTAATATTTGTTGTTTTAAATAAATATAGACTATTATTTGCATTTTACAACACAGAAAATAAACTAAAGACACAAGCAGAGAAGATTGTGACTTGTAGGTGGGAAAATTCGTAATTTTCTTATCTTTTTTTTTTTTTTTTAAATATTAATTAAAAAGATTGGATTTTAGAATAAGTTTGGATTTTGGGATTTGGAGATTTGTACCTGTACTTTTAAAGGGAAGTAGTGTTGTGCTTGTAGCAAATACCCCTTTCGTTCATGTAATTGGTAAGAGTCCATGAGCTAGTGACGTGTGGGATATACAATCCTACCAGGAGTGGCAAAGTTTCCCAAACCTCAAAATGCCTATAAATACACCCCCCACCACACCCACAATTCAGTTTTACAAACTTTGCCTCCTATGGAGGTGGTGAAGTAAGTTTGTGCTAACATTTCTACGTTGATATGCGCTTCTGAGCATTTTTTTGAAGCCCAATTCCTCTCAGAGTACAGCGAATGTCAGAGGGACGTGAAGGGAGTATCACCTATTGAATGCAATGGTTTTCCTCACGGGAGATCTATTTCATAGGTTCTCTGTTATCAGTCGAAGAGATTCATCTCCTACCTCCCTTTTCAGATCGACGATACACTCTCATATTCCATTACCTCTACTGATAACTGTTTCAGTACTGGTTTGGCTATCTGCTATATGTGGATGGGTGTCTTCTGGTAAGTATGTTTTTATTACTTAAGACACCTCTGGTTTGGCACTTTATGTATTTATATAAAGTTCTAAATATATGTATTGTACTTATATTTGCCATGATTCAGGTTTCAGTATATTTCTTTTTGCAGACTGTCAGTTTCATATATGGGAAATGCTTTTTTTAGGAAAATGTATTTCTTACCTGAGGTATAGTCTTTTTTCAAATGACATTCATTTTCAAATTAGCGGGCAGAATTAGGCTCGCAAGGGCGCAAAATGCTAAAGTTTATTGCATCATTCTTGGTGCGAGATTTTTTTGGCATGACGCAAATTCGTCATTTCCGGCATCTTAGTTGACACCGGGTCCTTTCACAAGGATGCGTCATCTATGACGCGAGTGTGTCATTTCCGGAAGTTTTTGGCGCCAAAAAAATATTTTTTCTGTTTGTTGTGCGTCATACTTGGCTCCAAATATTTTCATTATTTAAGACACCATTCTTTTTTGCCTCCTGCCTTTTTTCTATGTCAGAGGGCTATGCTGTTTGCATTTTCTCCCATTCCTGAAACTGCCATATGAGGAAATTGATCATTTTGCTTTATATGTTGTTTTTTTCTCTTACATTTGCAAGATGTCTCAATCTGATCCTGTCTCAGAAATCACTGTTGGAACCCTGCGGCCTGATAACAGTTCTACCAAAGCTAAGTGCATTTGTTGTAAACTTGTGGAGGTTATACCTCCAGTAGTCGTTTGTAATAGTTGTCATGATAAACTTTTATATGCAGAGAATGTATCCATCAGTAGTAGTTCATTACCTGTTGCTGTTCCCTCAACATCTAATTCACAAGATATACCTGCAAATTTAAAAGAATTTATTTCTGATTCTATTCAGAAGGCTTTGTCTTCCATTCTGCCTTATAATAAACGTAAAAGGTCTTTTAAAACTTCTCATAAGGTTGATGAAATTTCGAATGACCAGCAACATAGTAAATTATCATTCTCTGATGATGATCAATCCGATTCACAAGATCCTGCCTCAGATATTGACTAAAATGGAGTATATTCATTCTTTGTTAAATGAAGTGTTGATTATATTAGATATGGAGGAAACTAGTCCTCTTGATATTAAAACTAGTAAACGTTTAAATTCTGTTTATAAACTTCCTCTGGTTATTCCAGAGGGTTTTCCAGTTCCTGATGCTATTTCTGATATGATTTCTAAGGAATGGAATAGGCCTAGTACTTCTTTTATTCCTTCTTCAAGGTTTAAAAAAGTGTATCCTTTGCCAGCAGTTAGATTGGAGTTTTGGGGAAAGATCCCCAAAGTTGATGGGGCTATCTCTACTCTTGCTAAACGTACTACTGTTCCTACGGAAGATAGTACTTCTTTTAAAGATCCTTTAGATAGGAAACTTGAATCTTATCTAAGGAAAGCTTATTTATATTCAGGTCATCTTCTTAGGCCTGCAATTTCTTTCGCTGATGTTGCAGCTGCTTCAACATTTTGGTTGGAAACTTTAGCGCAACAAGTATTGGATCATGATTTGTCTAGCATTGTTAAGTTGATTCAACATGCTAATAATTTCATTTGTGATGCCATTTTTGATATTATCAAAATTGATCTTAAATCTATGTATTTAGCTTTTTTAGATAGAAGAGCTTTGTGTCTCAAATCCTGGAATGCTGATATGATTTCTAAGTCCAGATTGCTATCTTTCTTTCCAAGATAATAAATTATTTGGTTCTTAGATGGATTCAATAATTTCAACTGTCACTGGAGGGAAGGGAGTTTTCTTTGCCTCAGGATAAAAGACCTAAGTGTAAATCTAAAGCTTCTAATTGTTTTTGTTCCTTTCAACAAAATAAGGAACAGAAACCTAATCCTTCCCCCAAGGAATCTGCTTCCAATTGGAAGCCTTCTTTAAATTGGAATAAATCCAAGCCATTTAAGATATCAAAACCAACCCCCAAGTCTGCATGAAGGTGCGGCCCTTATTCAGCTGGTAGGGGGCAGATTAAAATGAATCATTGGATTCAGAGTATTGTCTCTCAGGGGTACAGAATAGGATTCAGAGTAAGACCGCCTGTGAGAAGATTTTTTTCTCTCACGCATTCTGGCAAACCCAGTAAAGGCTCAGGCTTTCCTGAAGTGTGTTTCAGACCTGGAGTTATCAGGGGTAATCATGCCAGTTCCATTTCAGGAACAGGGTCTGGGGTTTTATTCAAATCTATTTATTGTCCCAAAGAAAGAAAATTCTTTCAGATCAGTTTTGGATCTAATGATTTTGAATCGATATGTAAGAGTACCAACTTTCAAAATGGTGACTAATAAGGACTATTCTGCCTTTTGTTCAGCAATGGCATTATATGTCCACAACAGACTTACAGGATGCATATCTTCATATTCCAATTCATCCAGATCACTATCAGTTCCTGAGATTCTCTTTTCTAGACAAGCATTACCAATTTGTTGCTCTTCCTTTTGGCCTAGCAACAGCTCCAATAATCTTTTCAAAGGTTCTAGGTGCCCTACTCTCTGTAATCAGAGAGCGGGGTATTGCGGTATTTCCTTATTTGGATGATATCTTGGTACTCGCTCCGTATTTATGTTCTGCAGAATCTCACACTAATCAACTAGTGTTGTTTCTTCGAAGACATGGTTGGAGGATCAATTTACCAAAAAGTTATTTGATTCCTCAGACAAAGGTAACCTTTTTAGGTTTCCAGAGAAAGTCAGTATCCATGACTTTGTCTCTAACAGACAAGAGACGTTTGAAATTGGTTGCAGCCTGTCTGAACCTTCAGTCTCAGTCATTCCCTTCAGTAGCTATGTGCTTGGAAGTTTTAGGTCTCATGACTGCAGCATCAGACGTGATCCCCTTTGCTCATTTTCATATGAGACTTCTCCAGCTTTGTATGCTGAACCAATGGTGCAGGGATTATACAAGGATATCACAATTAAATACGTTCAACCTGGACTGTGATCACAACAGATGCAAGTCTTTCAGGTTGCGGAGCTGTTTGGGAATCTCTGACAGCACAATGGGTTTGGAAATCTCAAGAGGCGAGATTACCAATCAATATTTTGGAACTCTGTGCGATTCTCAGGGCTCTTCAGTTCTGGCCTCTGTTAAAGAGAGAACCGTTCATTTGTTTTCAGACAGACAATATCACAACTGTGGCATATGTCAATCATCAATGTGGGACTCACAGTCCTCAAGCTATGAAAGAAGTATCTCAGATACTTGTTTGGATGGAATCCAGCTCCTGTCAGCTTTCTGTCTAATTTCTGCGGTTCATATCCCAGGTATAGACAATTGGGAAGCGGATTACCTCAGTCGTCAGACTTTACATCCGGGAGAATGGTCTCTCCACCCAGATGTGTTTTCTCAAATTGTTCAGATGTGGGGGCTTCCAGAAATAGATCTGATGGCATCTCATCTAAACAAAAATCTTCCCAGGTACCTGTCCAGGTCCAGGGATCTTCAGACGGAAGCAGTGGATGCATTGACACTTCCTTGGTGTTATCAACCTGCTTATATTTTCCCGCCTCTAGTTCTTCTTCCAAGAGTGATCTCCAAAATCATCATGGAGCAATCGTTTGTGCTGCTGGTGGCTCCAGCATGGCCTCACAGGTTTTGGTATGCAGATCTTGTTCGGATGTCCAGTTGCCAATCTTGGCCACTACCATTAAGGCCAGACCTTCTATCTCAAGGACCGTTTTTCCATCAGGATCTCATAGAAATTAATACTATGTTGCAGGCTCATAAATCTGTTTCTAGAAAGATTTATTATCGAGTTTGGAAGACTTGTTCTTCTCATAAATTCTCTTGGCATTCTTTTAGAATTCCTAGAATTTTACAGTTTCTTCAGGATGGTTTGGATAAAGGTTTGTCTGCAAGTTCCTTGAAAAGACACATCTCTGCTCTTTCTGTTTTATTTCACAGAAAGATTGCTTAACTTCCTGATATTCATTGTTTTGTGCAGGCTTTGGTTCGTATCAAGCCAATCAAGTCAATCTCTCCTCCTTGGAGTCTAAATTTAGTTTTGAAGGCTTTACCTGCTCCTCCGTTTGAGCCTATGCATTCTTTGGACATTAAACTACTTTCTTGGAAAGTGTTGTTTCTTTTGGCTATCTCTTCTGCTAGAAGAGTTTCTGAATTATCCGCTCTCTCTTGTGAATCTCCTTTTCTGATTTTTCATCAGGATAAGGCGGTTTTGCAGACTTCATTTAAATTCTTACCTAAGGTTGTGAATTCTAACAACATTAATAGAGAAATTGTTGTCCCTTCCTTGTGTCCTAATCCTAAGAATTCTTTGGAGAGATCTTTACATTCTTTGGATGTGGTAAGAGCTTTGAAATATTATGTTGAAGCTACTAAAGATTTCAGGAAGACTTCTAGTCTATTTGTTATATTTTCTGGTTCTAGGAAAGGTCAGAAGGCTTCTGCTGTTTCCTTGGCTTTGTGGTTAAAGCTTTTGATTCATCAAGCTTATTTGGAGTCGGGTCAAGATCCGCCTCAGAGAATTACAGCTCATTCTACTAGATCAGTCTCCACTTCGTGGGCTTTTAAGAATTAAGTTTTAGTTGATCAGACTTGCAAAGCAGCAACTTGGCCTTCTTTGCATACATTTACTAAATTCTACCGTTTTCATGTATTTGCTTCTTCAGAAGCAGTTTTTGGTAGAAAAGTTCTTCAGGCAGCTGTTTCAGTTTGATTCTTCTGCTTTTGACTTAAGTTTTTTCCTTTCATTTATGAGAATAAACTTATGTTTTGGGTTGTGGATTAATTTTTCTCAGCGGAAATTGGCTGTTTTTTATTTTTAGCCCTCCCTCTCTAGTGACTCTTGCGTGGAGTTCCATATCTTGGGTATTGCTATCCCATACGTCACTAGCTCATGGACTCTTGCCAATTACATGAAAGAAAACATAATTTATGTAAAAACTTACCTGATAAATTCATTTCTTTCATATTGGCAAGAGTCCATGAGGCCCATCCCTTTTTTATGGTGTTTATGATTTTTTTGTATAAAGCACAATTATTTCCAAATTCCTTTGTTGATACTTTTTACTCCTTTTTCACCCCGCTTGGCTATTCGTTAAACTGAATTGTGGGTGTGGTGAGGGGTGTATTTATAGGCATTTTGAGGTTTGGGAAACTTTGCCCCTCCTGGTAGGATTGTATATCCTATACGTCACTAGTTCATGGACTCTTGCCAATATGAAAGAAATGAATTTATCAGGTAAGTTCTTACATAAATTATATTTTCTCGTTAAAAGACCACTCATTGCAGTAGAATTACATAATGAACAAGTGCATAATGAAGACACAAAGCAACACCTACGCTGAATTTCAAATAAGCAGTAGATTTTTCTCTGACATATTTTTTTCTCCCATTTTTTGGCCCTTGTATCATGTGACTAACATCAGCCAATCACAGACTAGTATACGTATACCAAATGAGCTTGTGCACATGCTCAGTAAGATAATGTTCCCCAGAAAGTGTGAATATAAAAAGACTGTGCACAATTTGATAATGGAAGTAAATTGGAAAATGTCTTAAAACTGCTCGCTCTCTCTGAATCATAAAAGTTTTTTTTTTTAATTGAGTGTCCCTTTAAAGGGACACTAAACCCAAAATTTTTCTTTCATGATTCAGATAGAGCATGCAATTTTAACCCCTTAAAGAAAAGGCAATTTTTCAATTTCTTTCCCTTAAGGACCAGGGCTATTTTTACATTTCTGCTGTGTTTGTGTTTAGCTGTAATTTTCCTCTTACACATTTACTGTACCCACACATATTATATACCGTTTTTCTCGCCATTAAACGGAATTTCTAAATATACCATTATTTTTATCATATCTTATAATTTACAAAAAAAAAAATATGAGGAAAAAATGGAAAAAAACACACTTTTTCTAACTTTGACCCCAAAAATCTGTTACACATCTACAACCACCAAAAAACACCCATGCTAAATAGTTTCTAAATTTTGTCCTGAGTTTAGAAATACCCAATGTTTACATGTCCTTTGCTTTTTTTGCAAGTTATAGGGCAATAAATACTTTGCTATTTCCAAACCACTTTTTTTCACTGATATCTTTCAGGAATCCCTAAATATCCCTTGACATGTATATATTTTTTTTTAGAAGACATCCCAAAGTATTGATCAAGGCCTTTTTGGTATATTTCATGCCACCATTTCACTGCCAAATGCGATCAAATAAATAAAATCGTTCACTTTTTCACAAATTTTTTCACAAACTTTAGGTTTCTCACTGAAATTATTTACAAACATCTTGTGCAATTATGGCATAAATGGTTGTAAATGCTTCTCGGGGATCCCCTTTGTTCGGAAATAGCAGATATATATGGCTTTGGCATTGCTTTTTGGTAATTAGAAGGCCGCAAAATGCCACTGCGCATCACACGTGTATTATGCCCAGCAGTGAAGGGGTTAATTAGGGAGCATGTAGGGAGCTTCTATGGTTAATTTTAGCTTCAGTGTAGTGTAGTAGACAACCCCAAGTATTGATCTAGGCCCATCTTGGTATATTTCATGCCACCATTTCACCGCCAAATGCGATAAAAAAAATAAAAAATGTTACATTTTTCACGATTTTAGGTTTCTCACTGAAATTATTTACAAACAACTTGTGCAATTATGGCATAAATGGTTGTAAATGCTTCTCTTGGATCCCCTTTGTTCAGAAATAGCAGACATATATGGCTTTGGCGTTGCTTTTTGGTAATTAGAAGGGCGCTAAATGCTGCTGCGCATCACATGTGTATTATGCCCAGCAGGGTTAATTTTAGCTTTAGTGTAGAGATCAGCCTCCTACCTGACACATCACACCCCCTGATCGCTCCCAAACAACTCTCTTCCCTCCCCCACCCCACAATTGTTCCGCCATCTTAAGTACTGGCAGAAAGTCTGCCAGGCAGTACTAAAATAAAAAGGTATCTCGCTCTCTTTTTTTTAAAGCATATTTACAAATGCTGCTGTGTAGGGTCACCCCCCTTAGCCCCCAACCTCCCTGATCCCCCCCCCAAACAGCTCTCTAACCCTCCCCCTCTACCTTATTTGATGCCATATTGGGTACTGGCAGCTGTCTGCCAGTACCCAGTTTATACAAATATATATATATTTTTAAATTTTATTTTTTATTTTGTGTAGTGTAGCTTCCCCCCCAAAAGACCATCCCCCCACCCCCTCCCAGATCCTTTAGCAATTTATTAATCCATTCCCTCCCCCCTTTCTCCCACTTAGAAGTTTTTTTTTTTCTGTAGTGCAGCGGTTCCCACCCGCTCCCTCCCCGTGCACATGCCCGCCCGCCACCTCCCGTGCGCGCCCCCGGTGGCCACGCCCCCGATCCCACCCCCTCTTAATCATAAGAGCCATTGATGGCCGCCCACCCACAAGCAACTTTCTAATTTACTCCTATGATCAATTTTTCTTCATTCTCTTGCTATCTTTATTTAAAAAGCAGGAATATGATGCATAGGAGCCGGCCCATTTTTGGTTGAGAACTTGGGTTATGCTTGCTTATCTCCAATAAGTAATCATCAAATAAGCAAGCGCTATCCATGGTGCTGAACCTAAAATGGGCTGGCTGCTAAGATTTACATTCCTGCTTTTAAAATAAAGATAGCAAGTGAACGAAGAAAAATGGATAATAGGAGTAAATTAGAAAGTTGCTTAAAATTTCCTTCTCTATCTGAATCATGAAAGAAAAAAATTGGGTTCAGTGTCCCTTTAAGTATCAAATGTTATCGCTAGCTAAAGTGCATTCAAAAACAAGCGAATTGTATGGCAAATATTTCATTTGATTTGCAGCACTTTTGAAAACCAAGGTTACAGAATTTGCTTTTTGGCCTCTCTGCAGAGCAAGGGACATGCACAATTACATATATACACAAAAGCAAGAGATGTTTACCGTCCCTTTAATACTAATCTCACCACATTACCATTATATAACAGACCAATGGGTGTACCTGTGATGTTTGTTACCCTATACCGTTGCCATCTTGAAAGCCGCTATCTTTGGATTCAACCAAAGCATTTAAACAACTTTCCAATTTGCTTCTATCATTGAATTAACTTTGTTCTCATGGTATCCTTTGTTGAAGAAAACACCTAGGTAGGCTGAGGAACAGCAATACACAACTGAGATCTAGCTGGTGATTAGTGACTGCACATCTATATCTCCTGTCATCTGCTCTTCTGATGTGTTCAGCTAGCACCCAGCAGTTCATTTCTGTGCCTTTTAATACACGATACCAAGAGAATGAAGCACATTATTTCATTATTCAGATAGAACAGCAAATTTTAAAAACTTTTCAAATTTACTCCTATTATCAATTTTTATATGTTCTCTTGGTATCTTTATTTGAAAAGGCAGGAATGTAAGCTTAGGAGCTGACCCATTTTTTGGTTCAGAACCCTGGGTAGCGCTACATTTAACCACCAATCAGCAAGCGCTACCCAGGTGCTGAACCAAAAATCTGATGGCTCTCAAGCTTACATTCCTGCTTTTCAAATAAAGATACAAAGAGAATGAAGAACCATTGATAATAGGAGTAAATTAGAAAGTTGCTGCTCTATCTAACTCATAAAAGAAAAAAAAAGGGTTTAATGTCCCTTTATCTATGTGTTTAACTTCTTTGCAGGAGTGCAATAATACAATTCTCTAACACCCGTTACTGTCCCTTTTAAAGTAACTTAATTAGCAGCAGCTTTAAACCTTAGTCCTCTGCACATCTTTTCCTGCACCAGATACCCAAGCTGGTGACTTCTGTCGCGAGATCCATTGTATACTGTCAGCCGCGTCCCATGGCCTTCTGACCTATGAGTCAATCACGCTGCTTTAAGTCCCATCATACATGCGTGCTTGGCTTTTTATCAGACTTCCTTGTGATGTTTCTCCCGCCACTCACTGGCGAATTCTCTTAACCCTTTGAAACTCTAGTGTGGGTTTTAGCATCATTGTCTATTTTAGAGTAATTGAGAATTCTTTTAGACAGTAGACTGAGCACAGATCAACTTCAAAACAAATACCAGCCATCTGGAAAATGGAATTAGAGCTCTTAAAGTATTTTTTGTTTGCCTCTTGCAATGAATCATCTATTTTCTTTCACTATTCTTCCAACACTTTAGAGGGATAATTGTTTTTGCAGGGCCAACTCTTAAAGGGACAGTCGAGTCAGAATGAAACTTTCATGATTCAGATAGGGCATGTCATTTTAAACTACTTTTAATTTTCTTTTATCGTCAAATTTGCTTTGTTTTCTTTGTATTCTTAGTTGAAAAGCTAAGCCTAGGGAGGCTCATATGCTAATTTCTAAGCTCTTGAAGGCCGCCACTTATCTGAATGTATTTGACAGTTTTTCACAGCTTGACAGCGCTAGTTCATGTGTTCCATATAGATAACATTGTGGTCACTCCTGTGGAGTTACTTATGAGAGGACACTGAATGCTAAAATGCATGTCTATCAAAAGAACAGAAATAAGGGGGCAATCTGCAGAGGCTTAGATACAAGGTAATCACAGAGGTAAAATGTGTTTTAATATAACAGTGTTGGTTATGCAAAACTGGGGACTGGGTAATAAAGGGACTATCTGTCTTTTTAAACCATACAAATTCTGGAGTAGACTGTCCCTTTAAGACGTTTTTATTTAGAACAGTTGTGTCCTGCGCTATGCTACTGACTCCTGATTGGTTTACAATGTGAGAAACAGTTCAGATCTCTTAAAAAAAACATGTACTGAGAAGTTTATAAATCTTTAGACTATATAGACATCACCACAGGCCTTACATGCACTTCACATGAGGAAGTGTTATGGACTCAAAACAGGGAGTGAAGATTCAGTCAAGCTGGGCATGATGGAGGTTTATGTGAGCTCAGATAGATTTTTTAAAGTGCACAAATGTTTATAGACTTTTATTTGTGTGCTATGACAAGTTTATGTGATATTTAACACTGAATCAATGTGGGATTCATCTATTCTGAAAAAACAACTTGTTTTATTTTTTTTTTTTGCATTGTCTATGATGAGAGCACATACATGATGGTTAAAGGGACACTAAACCCAATTTTTTTCTTTCATGATTCAGATAGAGCATGAGATTTTAAGCAACTTTCTAATTTATTCCTATTATCAATTTTTCTTTGTTCTCATGCTATCTTGATTTGAAAAAGCACTACTGTAAGCTTTAGTGCCAGCCCATTTTTCCAGCACCTTGGTAGCACTTGCTGATTTGTGGCTAAATGTAGCAAACCAATTAGCAAACGCTACCCAGGTGCTGAACTAAAAATGGGCCTGCTCCTAACCTTTCATTACTGCTTTTTCAAATCAAGATAACATGAGAACAAAGAAAATTGATAATAGGAGTAAATTAGAAAGTTGCTTAAAATTGCATGCTCTATCTGAATCATGAAATAAAAAAATTGGGGTTAGTATCCCTTTAAGAAGTGAATTGTCAGTTTCAGAGATAAGTTGTATGTTAGGGCACTCAGTATGTCTTTTTAAAGGGACAGTCAAGTCCAAAATAAACTTTTATGATTCACATAGGGCATGTCATTTTAACCAACTTTCCAATTTACTTTTATCATCAAATTTGCTTTGTTTTCTTGGTATTCTTAGTTGAAAGCTAAACCTAGGTAGGCTCATATGCTAATTTCTTAGACTTGAAGGCCGCCTCTAATCTGAATGCATTTTGACAGTTTTTCAACACTAGAGCTCTTTAGTTCATGTGTGTCATATAGATAAGTAAATTAAGGAGAAGAAAAATGGATAGCACAGAGCACTCAAGGGTATCAATAGTACTTGAGTGCTCTGTGCTATACATTTTTCTTCTCTTTATTTTACTTATTATTATTAGGATAGTGAGCACCCCCAAAAAAGTATATCTGAATTTGGGTATGTTTACCCACCCAATAATGTCACTAATTATGTGACGTTATATTAATGTATTTAATTGTATGGGGACTAAATAGCAACTAATATTCCTTCCCTCTCTTTCAACATATAATAGTGTCTAGTGATGCACCGAAATGGAAATTCTGGACCGAAACTGAATCCGAAAATCCGGGATGCACTTGGTCGAAAACCGAAACTGATACCGAAAATGTATTTTTTCAAATTATTTTCAAATTATATTTTTGTAGGTTTTTTTTTGCATAATTAGAGCCAATAAAAAAAGCCCACACTTTTATTGAAAGTAACACACTAAAATTGGACAAAAATATCTTAAAACAATAATATGCTACACAATAATTTTACCAAGAAAAAAAAAAAATAGGCAAAAAATAATGCCATTTTAGACCAAAATGTTTCTGCGACCAAAATGTTGGTGCATCCCTACTTAAAACAATTATAAATATCAATATACTGTATTATTCTTCATTTAGTTCTATGTAACAATCATATTTAACAGGTTTTTTTTTTTACCAATTATCCAAATAAAGTATAATCCTAGAAAACTCATATGCAGAACAGTAAGTGAAGTAATAAACTTAAACAGCAGCTCTAGGCTAGCATCAAATTTGAAATATGCTACACAATAATTTTACCAAAACTAACAGGCAAAAAAACGAAAACCGAAATAGCCAAAAATGCCATTTTCGGCTGAAACTTTCTGCGGCCGAAATTTTGGTGCATCCCTAATAGTGTCATATAGATAACACTGAGCTTACGCACGTGAAGTTACCTAGGAGTCAGCACTGATTGGCTAAAATTCAAGACTGTCAAAAAAACTGAAATAAGGGGGGCAGTTTTCAGAGGCATAGAAACAAGGTACTTACAGAGGTAAAACGTGTATAATTATAACTATGTTGTCTGTGCAGAACTGGGCATAGTGTAATAATGGGATTATCTATTTTTTTACAACGAAAATTCTAGTTTTGACTGTCCGTTTAAAGGGACACTAAACCCAATTTTTTTCTTTCATGATTCAGAGAGAGCATGCAATTTTTAGCAACTTTCTAATTTACTCCTATTATCAATTTTTCTTCATTTTCTTGCTATCTTTATTTAAAAAGCAGGAATGTGATGCATAGGAGCTGGCCCATTTTTGGTTGAGAACCTGGGTTATGCTTGCTTATTGGTGGGTAAATGTAAGCCTCCAATAAGCAAGCGCTATCCATGGTGCTGAACCTAAAATGGGCTGGCTGCTAAGATTTACATTCCTGCTTTTAAAATAAAGATAGCAAGAGAACAAAGAAAAATGATAATAGGAGTAAATTAGAAAGCTCCTTAAAATGTCATGCTTTATCTGAATCATGAAAGAAAAAAATTAGGTTTAGTGTCTCTTTAAAGGGACAGTTTACTCAAAAATTTTCTCCCCTTTAATTTGTTCCCAACGCTCCACTTTACCTGCTGGAGTGTATTAAATTGTTTACAAGTATTTCCATTTACCTTATATTGGCATTTGAATTAGTTTATGTAGCTTGTGGTGTCCCCACCCATCCTGAAAGTTTTTGGCCACGAGGCCCAGCTGTATTAACACAGCCAGTAGAAGAAATTACACTCCCAGTGGGTTATAGAAGAGATAAGGTAATAAAATGTTAATTTTCCATTGTTCTCTACAATTATTGGTGATTGATTTATGGACAGATATAAGATAAAGAAGCAGGTATATGTACACAATGTGATAAAGTAATTAGATCTGATTATACCAACAAGCTCAACCCATTTTTTTAGGTTGTGACTTCAAAACACAAAATCAGCTAATTCATATACACAAATAAGCCTTAAAAAAGCTAATTTTATACATTTTATACTCTGTAGCGGGTAAAAAAAGTAATTGGAAACACATTAAGGGAAAAACAATTTTATAGTATACTGTGCCTTTAAGTCTGATGGTTTTAGATGTTTCTGTGAATTTTGTCAAATCTGTCGCCATCTAGTGGCAATAATGTGTATTTACTTAGTGAAGTCATTTTTCATGTGTTCATTTCTACCACAGATGTGTTACCTAAACCTGACCTTGTTTTTATACATTTTACCTCTGAAAATATTATTTTTATTCACTGCCCCCAGAGAGGTGATGTGCACCAGTGGTCCCCCTGCTGATAATATTTGCCATAAGAAACAATCATGGTTCTTTCCTTCCAACAAGTGTTTCACGTGTCAATACACAATATAATCTATTTTAAAGACTCAAGAATGGGAAAATAATGTTTGTTAAAATAAATGTCATTGTGTTGATGTTTTTTGTGATATATGTTATCATTGCCTATATTAATTTATTTATATTACTGTTAGATATGAATGTGTGAAATTTAGGTTGAAATATTTTTTATTATTAAGGTTTCACATCAGATATATCATGACAGAACAGTAGACATATAAACATGACTTAGGGAAAGCCAAATACATGAGTCAAAATGATACATTTCAAACCGTCTCTAGTCCCATTTTATTTCCTTTTTTTTATATATATATTTTTCCTCCCCCTATGCCCTCCCCTCACCCTCCTCCCTCTTTAACTCCCAAACTCATAAACTTCTTCTAACTGTAAACCTTGAACCGTTCCCGTCGAGCAGTATCCATCAAAATATGCATTTGTTATTTACGTGTTATGGCACTAAAGAGTCGCCTATGTCCTATAGCGTGTCTAGAATTTGTCCTACTTATTGATATTTATTCAGGGTCCAATGGATCCAAATGTTATGGAAGTTTTCTACAGTACCCTGCATCCAAGCTGCTGACTCTGACAATTTATAAATATCCTCAATCTTTTCAAGCACCTCACTCCAGTTCGGGGCTCCTATCTTCCACTTCCTAGCTATGCATAATCTAGTAGCTGTGCATACTATGTTAATCCATCTATTCGAGGCTGAGTTTAGGGAATCTAAGTGAGTATGTAGTAGAGCTTTTGATACTGTTAGCGTAACGGAGTCACCCAGTGTTCTCCTAATCAACTGTTGTAGTTTATCCCAGGTTGGTTGTATTTTTGGGCATTCCCACCACATATGTAGATAAGAACCTACCTCTGCGCATCCCCTGTAACATGATCTATTGCATTCAGGAATGTAATGTGAAGTCTTTAATGGAGTGAGGTACCATCTATAAGCTGTTTTGATTGAATTTTCTATCAGATCTGCTCTTATCAGGCCTCTACTAAGCTCAAAGAAAATCTGTCTCCATTCATCAGTATTATGGGTTATGTCTAAATCATGTTCCCAACTCTCGTGGAGCTTTGGTTTTGTTGTGTTTTTCACTGTTTGAATGGCTAAATATAGGTGTGTAATCATTTTTTTGTGCCTGCCTGGAGTTATTATGAGTTGCTCTAAAACAGTATTCTTTGTGGTAGAGGAGCCCTGTCTGTATTTGTTTATGGCATGTGAGATTTGGAGGTACAGGAACCAATGTAAAGTGTTCAGGTTGATCTTATCTTTCAATTGATTAAATGTCAACATTTTCCCCCTGTCCATAAAATCTGCCACCCTGTATAGTCCCTTGTTCTCCCATTTGTTTAGTTGTTTTTGGAATTCAGTCGGAAGTAATGTCCCTATTGGTTTAATAATAGTCTGTGGTGAAATTAGTTGCAATGTCTTAGTTAGTGAAGACCACAACGCCTTTGAATCTTCAGTGATTCTTAATTGTGCTAGCTGGCTGGCATTTGTGTCCTTGGGGGATGTGTGAAATTTAAAGGGACATTAAACCCTAATTAGTTCTTTCATGATTCAGATAGAGCATACCATTTAAAACAACTTTCTAATTTACTTCTAATATCTAATTTGCTTCATTCTCTTGATATTCTTTCCTGAAAAGCATATCTAGATAAGCACAGTAGCTGCTGATTGGTGGCTGCACATAGATGCCTCATGTGATTGGCTCACCCATGTGCATTGCTATTTCTTTAATAAAGGATATCTAAATAATGGAGCAAATTAGATAATAGAAGTAAATTTGAATGTTGTTTACAATTGTATTCTCTGTTTGAATCATTAAATAATTGTTTGGGGTTTAATGTCCCTTTAAACAAATATGTATGAGTCACAACTCCTACAGAAACTGGATACACTTGCCTCATCGTTCTAAGTGGACACTAAACTTTACAATTATTAATATTTTTTAAGATTTAATATTTCAAGAACACGCATTAAAGTTAGCAATTCTTCAAGCGCAGTAACCGGACTGCGTTAGCCCTAAATAGCAAACCCTGATGCGTGTTACGCATATTTTACATTCCTATGTTCTTCATATAGAAAATAATGTACTTTTTATTATTAAATATATACATATATTATAATGTTAAAGGGACACTGAACCCAAATTTTTTCTTTTGTAATTCAGAAAGAGCATGCAATTTTAAGCAACTTTCTAATTTACTCCTATTATCAATTTTTCTTCGTTCTCTTGCTATCATTATTTGAAAAAGAAGGCATCTAAGCTTTTTTTTTTTGGTTTCAGTACTCTGGACAGCACTTTTTTAGTGGTGGATGAGTTTATCCACCAATCAGCAAGGACAACCCAGGTTGTTCACCAAAAATGGGCCGGCATCTAAACTTACATTCTTGCATTTCAAATAAAGATACCAAGAGAATGAAGAAAATTTGATAATGGGAGTAAATTAGAAAGTTGCTTAAAATTTCATGCTCAATCTGAATCATGAAAGAAAAATTTTGGGTACAGTGTCCCTTTAATGTAAAATACATATCTATACCTATATATCTATAGGAATATATATATATATATATATATATATATATAAGTATAGGTATATATATATATATATATGTGTATGTATTTACAATAAAAGGTACATTGTTCTGTATGTGAAGAACATTGAAATGTGACATCATAACTCCTGTTGGGAGAGCAAGCAAGCAGTAGGTTTATTTCTTCTGTGTTCTCCATTGACCTCTATAGGGAGAAGTTAACGCTATCGCAATATTTGGTAAACGCGTGTTGGGTTTCGCTTGTGTGCAAACTTTTTACTTTCAACTCCTAATACGCGTGCTACCCGAGTTACGCTAAAAGGCTTCGTCTAGCGAAGTTTACACTTGAGCGGAAGCGCTAAATAGCACTCCACTATGAACTATGAATCTAGCCAATTAACTTTTAGTGCTTTTATATAACAGCATTACTTATTTTTTGATAATATTAAATAGAATTTCAGTTATTGACAGAAGTATCATTTTGGATTACTCTACAAAGCTGGAAACAGTTCTTTAGGTATATATTATATTTCAGACATAGTTTAAAGTGACATAAAACCCCAACATTTTCTTTCATGATTCAGATAAAGCACACATTTATTATTATTATTATTATTATTATTATCAGTTTTTCCATCTGGAAGTGTTTTTATAACAATGTATAGTTTTGCTTATTGTTTAAGAACATTGTGCTGATTTTCAGACTTCTAACCAAGCCCCACAGTGCCAGATGTATACATGTGTTTACAGACACCTGCAGGCTCCTGTTTATATTATCTGTCTTTCATATGCAGGGAAGGGGGGAGGTGGGGAGTGTCTGCACTTTTTGTTTACTCAGCCCCTTTCACTGGGTGTTCCAGCTAACATAACCAACAGTGCTATACTGGAAGCTTCTAAGTAAGTTTTTAAAATGTTTCATACTGGATTTTTGGATCAGTATTTGTGCATATTATTCTTTATAGTATTGTCTATTACATGCAATTATATGAATATTGGTGTGTACGGTCCCTTTAAGGGGTTCAAGGGGATGACAGAGAAGGTGGAGATGAACTTAAAGGGACAGTAAACCTTAAAAATAATGTTATATAACATTATTTAGGTGCTATAGCCATAAAACCCTTTTTTACCTTTTAAAATGTAAAAATGACAGCGCTTTTACAGACCCGCTCTCTGCTCTATGCTGAGCGGGTCTGTAATATTTAGTCAGCGCATCGGGCCAGCTGTATAGTCACAGCCCGGCCCGACCGCGCCATAGCACTAAGTGCAGCTCGCTCCTGTGACAGGAGCGAGCTGCACTTAGTCTTATGGCGCGATCGGGCCGGGCTGTGACTATACAGCTGGCCCGATGCGCTGACTAAATATTACAGACCCGCTCAGCAGAGAGCAGAGAGCGGGTCTGTAAAAGCGCTGTCATTTTTACATTTTAAAAGGTAAAAAAGGGTTTTATGGCTATAGCACCTAAATAATGTTATATAATTCTGCACTATGTGCAGAATTATATAACATTATTTTTAAGGTTTACTGTCCCTTTAAGGATAGCTTGAAACTTTGAAAACTAGTGGAGTGTCTTGTGGAGCGAGGCAGGGAGTTCCATACATTAGGGGCCCTTCTGGAGAAGTTCTGTAGACAGGAATGTGAGGAGGTAACAAGAGAGAAGGACAGGGGTGTGGGACAACTAGTCACACATATGACAGGGGTGTGGGACAACTAGTCACACATATGACAGGGGTGTGGGACAACTAGTCACACATATGACAGGGGTGTGGGACAACTAGTCACACATATGACATGTGTGGGACAACTAGTCACTCATATGGCAGGGGTGTGGGACAACTAGTCACTCATATGACAGGAGTGTGGGACAACTAGTCACTCATATGACAGGGGTGTGGGACAACTAGTCACTCATATGACAAGGGTGTGGGACAACTAGTCACTCATATGACAGGGGTGTGGGACAACTAGTCACTCATATGACAGGGGTGTGGGACAACTAGTCACTCATATGATAGGGGTGTGGGACAACTAGTCACTAATATGACAGGTGTGTGGGACAACTAGTCACTAATATGACAGGGGTGTGGGACAAGTCACACATATGACAGGTGTGTGGGACAACTAGTCACTCATATGGCAGGGGTGTGGGACAAGTCACTCATATGATAGGGGTGTGGGACAACTAGTCACTCATATGACAGGGGTGTGGGACAACTAGTCACTAATATGACAGGGGTGTGGGACAACTAGTCACTCATATGACAGGGGTGTGGGACAACTAGTCACTCATATGACAGGGGTGTGGGACAACTAGTCACTCATATGACAGGGGTGTGGGACAACTAGTCACTCATATGACAGGGGTGTGGGACAACTAGTCACTCATATGATAGGGGTGTGGGACAACTAGTCACTAATATGACAGGTGTGTGGGACAACTAGTCACTAATATGACAGGGGTGTGGGACAAGTCACTCATATGACAGGGGTGTGGGACAAGTCACTCATATGACAGGGGTGTGGGACAACTAGTCACTCATATGATAGGGGTGTGGGACAACTAGTCACTAATATGACAGGGGTGTGGGACAACTAGTCACTAATATGACAGGGGTGTGGGACAACTAGTCACTAATATGACAGGTGTGTGGGACAACTAGTCACTAATATGACAGGGGTGTGGGACAAGTCACTCATATGACAGGGGTGTGGGACAAGTCACTCATATGACAGGGGTGTGGGACAACTAGTCACTCATATGACAGGGGTATGGGACAACTAGTCACTCATATGATAGGGGTGTGGGACAACTAGTCACTCATATGACAGGGGTGTGGGACAACTAGTCACTCATATGATAGGGGTGTGGGACAACTAGTCACTAATATGACAGGGGTGTGGGACAACTAGTCACTCATATGATAGGGGTGTGGGACAACTAGTCACTAATATGACAGGGGTGTGGGACAAGTCACTCATATGACAGGGGTGTGGGACAACTAGTCACTCATATGACAGGGGTGTGGGACAACTAGTCACTCATATGATAGGGGTGTGGGACAACTAGTCACTCATATGACAGGGGTGTGGGACAACTAGTCACTCATATGACAGGGGTGTGGGACAACTAGTCACACATATGACAGGGGTGTGGGACAACTAGTCACACATATGACAGGGGTGTGGGACAACTAGTCACTCATATGACAGGGGTGTGGGACAACTAGTCACTCATATGATAGGGGTGTGGGACAACTAGTCACTCATATGATAGGGGTGTGGGACAAATATGACAGGAGTCTGGGAGAACTAATTACACATTTTGTGGAACAAATAATCAGATTGACAAGTCCTCTAGTCTCCATCTACATGACATGGAAAGAGACATACAAAAAAATATACACTTTTACGAATGCGAAAAATAGATACACATGTACGCATGCAAAACAAACAGTGACACATACTATATTATATAATCACACATATATACTAAACGACACACAGCATAAACTTTACTAAACAACGCGCTCTTACAATATCTTTACTAGAAACAAGACGCAGTTCCTTCCCCAATCCAGCAGGTGTCGCCGTTGCCTAACGCAGTTTTCGTTCCCAGTGACAGCAGGGCAGGAAGTGGTGATTCGCTTCCTCTTTGCCTTCTCCAAGATGGCTGGACAGAAGCTGGTGCAGGAGGGTAGATCGAGTGTGGTCAGTTTTTTGCTGGGAGCCTCCGTGTTGTTTTTGCCTTTACTAACCAGCAGGGTGACAGAACCGGGGCAGACTCTAATGGCCGCTGAGCGAGGGAGGATAGCTCTGGTGATCTTTATAGCTGTGATCAATGCCTGTCTGCTGCTTCTGTACAGAGACCATCTCTACCAGGTACAGTATGTGGGGTAGTTCTATACTTTTATATAAGGGTTTGACAAATTGCATAGTTACGGCTCATACAATTGTACTCCTGGCTACTAACTTATAATTAATTTGCTGTCTGGCTTGTAAAGATTCGTTGCTGGCTCTTCAATAATCTGACTGCATCTTACATGTCATGTAGGGCAATAGCTATCTGTTTGCAAAACCATAAAATAATTAAGAGTGATATACTAAACTGTTTGTTAATATTTCAGTATCCTTTATATATATATATATATATATATATATATATATATATATATATATATATATATATATATATATATATATACAGGGCTTGAAACACAGCTATATCATGGGCTGGGGGTCAGGGGCAGCTGGTTATGTATTGGGGACTGGATCACTTGCTACAGCATGGGCACAGGACTTGGTGTTGTCACAGCTACTCCATGGTCAGATATACCCTAGGATAAAAGTAATATGTTCAGGGCTGGGTATGATGCACCTGTAGCATGTGATTGTAACAGAGCAGAATGTAATATATATTAATATATAGGTAATATGGGGTTAATATATAGTGTAGCTGCCCACAAGGCTGGATGTAGTGTGTTTGTGGAACTGGCAGAGCAAGGGTATGGTAATGTTCAGCAAGCAGTGTGTGTGGGTAAACACAGATAAAGCATGGGGTAGTGTTAATACAGGGTACATTATGTGTGTATGTAGGAGCTGGACAATAATAACTACAGCAAGAGCTGTATGGGGGGGCAGAAAATAATGTGCTACATTATGATTGAAAGACTTTCAGCAGTTGTATAATGGAAAAGTGTTTTAGAAATATTATTATGCCAGTCCATTTATGTGGTGTACTCTCTGAAATGTTTGCATTTTAATCTATGTATGCATGTTCTATATTAATGCTCAAAGAAAAAGATTGACAACTATTACATATCACTGATGAGTGCAGAATGTGTAATCATTTTATCATGTAAAAAACAAAGTGATCTTATAGGTGAAGGACAATGCAATTATTGCTATTTGCTAAAACGGAGTTAAAGGGCTCAGTAAGTTACTAACAAGTGGGTCTACCTGCTAGGAACATTATACACTGCTTTAGTGACAAGTCATCAGCGGTTTTCTAGGACTGCCAAGCACTACAAGCCTGGCATGAAGGGATTAAAGGATTTGAACTATAAATACGATTTCTCAGCTCTCACTGTACAATATAAATAGTTAAAGGGACACTGAACCCACATTTTTTTCTTTTGTGATTCAGATAGATTTGTGATTTTTGTGATTCATATAGAGCATGCAATTTTAAGCAACTTTCTAATTTACTCCTATTATCAAATTTTCTTCATTCTCTTGGTATCTTTATTTTAAAAGCAAGAATGTAAGTTTAGATGCCGCCCCATTTTTGGTGAACAACCTGTGTTGTTCTTGCTGATTAATTTAACCAGACCAATAAACAAGTGCTGTCCATGGTTCTGATCCAAAAAATAGTTTAGATGCCTTTTTCAAATAAAGATAGCAAGAGAACAAAGACAAATTGATAATAGGAGTAAATTAGAAAGTTGCTTAAAATTGCATGCTCTATCTGAATCACGAAAGAAACATTTTTCAGGTTAAGTGTCCCTTTAAGCAAGATATAGTGAGACAGTTCTTATCGGTCTTCATTCACTAGGTGTTTAAACAATTCTGCAGTGAGACAAATTTCTCCACTTTTGTTGTAATATGCCAAAAGTAACATAAAACAATTGAATTTGCCACTGTAATAGAATTGGGAATTAACTTTATTGCTATTTCACATACAATCTCTCTAAAATCAGCAACATTTACATATCATATGATTAATTGACATGTAAGTACACACAGTCCACAAATACCAAATCAGTTGTTTTGTTTGAAGACATTTAACCAACAGTGACAATACTGAATTTAAACTAACTACATCTTATACAAAAGTGTATCAAATTAAAATACTTATCAATACATCTAGATTTAGAACATAAATCATCAATAAAAGAACTACAATGTAGCATGTTTAGCTGAGTGTTGAATAAATAGTGTTTGTGCTTATTAGCACATTCCTTTTATTGTCAGCCCTCCAGAGGTTTTGGAACTACATTTCCAATGATGCTCAGCCAGCTGATATGCTGGCTGAGCATCATGGGAAATGTAGTTCCAAAACCTCTGGAGTGCCAAGTTTTGAGGATGTCTGATGTAGAGTAAAGCATAAAGATCTTCAGCTTTATCCTATTGATCACATACAATACAAAAAGAATGGTAAATAAGGGTTTGAGGTGTATATGAATCTTTGGAGCCAGATGTATATTTGGAGCTGGAAAGGAATGTTTGG
>NC_069506.1:63101037-63106037 GCF_027579735.1 Bombina bombina
TGTGTATGTACAGTATATATGTGTGTGTGTGTGAGTGTGTGTATGTACAGTATATGTGTGTGAGTGTGTGTGTATGTACAGTGTGTGTGTTTGTGTGTGTGTATGTACAGTATATGTGTGTGTGTGTATGTACAGTATGTGTGTGTACAGTATATGTGTGTGTGTGTGTGTGTGTGTATGTACAGTATTTGTGTGTCAGTGTATGTACAGTATGTGTGTGTTTGTGTGTGTGTTTATGTACAGTATATGTGTGTGAGTGTATGTACAGTGTGTGTGAGTGTGTATGTATGTACAGTGTGTGTGTGCATGTACAGTATGTGTGTGTGTGTGTGTGCGTGAATGTGTCTGTGTGTATGTACAGTATCTATCCGTGTGTCTGTCTGTGAGTGTGTAAGTCAGTGCTGTGCTACAGCCAGACTATGATGATAGGCAGTCAATGTGGACACTGGGGACATTACATTTTCCACAGTTTTTTTATTTTTATGAAATTTGGGTAGAAATAAAACCCTGTGTGTGTGTGTGTATATATGTGAGTGTGTGACTCTGCTAGTCAGACTGTGAAGGAAGGCAGTCAATGGGGACACTAGAGACAGATGAGACCACAGGCATGGGGAATGCCTGGGAGTCACTGGAAGAAATGTCTACATATGAGCTTAGCCTTGTCTGTAGAATTGGAAACCACTAAGGGCAGCTCTACTCAAGCCTGACGCTCAAGATGCTTCAAGACACGTGAAGCGCCGGACTGTAAGCAGAAGCAGCTCTGCTCCAGGAAGCTGCATGGGCTGAGTGGCTCTATTCCAGGCTGCCCTCAGGGAATCCTGCCTCAATTATACACTGAATGACAACCAGACAGTCGGTCAAGTGCATGAAAATACTGTTTTTTGTTTTTTTTTTACAAACTTTTTCTTCTTAAAGGGACAGTCTATTCAAAATTAAACGTTCATGATTCAGATAGGGCATGACATTTTAAACAACTTTCCAATTTACTTTTATCATCAAAGTTGCTTTGTTCCCTTTGGGGTATTTTTGAAAAGCTAAACCTAGGTAGGCTCAAACTGATTTCTAAACCGTTGAAAACCGCCTCTTAGCTCAGAGCATTTTGAAAGTTTTTCCCAGTTAGACAGTACTAGTTCATGTGTAATATAGATAACATTGTGCTCACTCCCGTGGAGTTATTTAGGGGTCTGCACTGATTGGCTAAACTGCATGTCAGTCAAAAGCACTGAGATAAGGGGGCAGTATGCAGAGACTTAGATACAAGGTAATCACAGAGGTACAACAAATAATAATATAACTGTGTTGGTTATGTAAAACTGGGGAATGGGTAATAAAGGGATTATCTATCTTTTTAAACAATAAAAATTCTGGTGTAGACTGCCCCTTTAAGTAGCGTGACTCACAGAAACAGGCGATATTCTGAAAGAGCGCAAATTGAACCATCATAAACCTACCCCCACTTGTATTGCTATTTAATCCTTGCTACAAATCATTAATAAAAATATGACAAAGAACAGGGCCCAATACTGATCCCTGGGGGACTCCACTGATTACCTTTGTCCAATCTGAGTATGATCCATTTACTACTACTCGTTGCTCCCTATCTTTTATCCAGTTATTTATCCATGAGCTAACATTTTCAGCTATTCCCAGTCCCTTAATTTTGTACATTAATCTCTCATATGGCACTGTATCAAACACCTGTATCTGATCTGTGTTTTTTCTGAAATAATTTTTGGAGTTCCAGCATGATGCATATTAAACTCAATTGTGGATGTCTGTAGTTTTTAGAAGCAATCAACAGTGTTTTTTTTAAGTTATATTAAACCATTTTTCTGCAAACAGCTTACCCACATCATACCACAGATTATACTCAAAGGCTCTGAAGGCCCCTTCTCAGCTACACGCTGATATTAAACTTCAGATCACACCGCTAAGATCACATCTCTGGCCATTTTGTCCCACTGTCAGCCACTTGCCCACAAAAGCCAGTCAGTTACCTATCCTTATAGACCCTCTCAGCCACAAGCCTAGATCAGATACACCCCTAAGTTAAATATAATTTAAATCTAACGAAATAAATTATTTCTTATTAAATAAATTATTCCTATTTAAAGCTAAATACTTACCTGTAAAATAAATCCTAATATAGCTACAATATAAATTATAATTATATTGTAGCTATTTTGGGATTAATATTTATTTTACAGGCAACTTTGTATTTATTTTAACCAGGTACAATAGCTATTAAATAGTTAATAACTATTTAATAGTTACCTAGTTAAAATAATTACAAAATTACCTGTAAAATAAATCCTAACCTAAGTTACAATTAAACCTAACACTACACTATCAATAAATAAATTAAATAAACTACCTACAATTATCTACAATTAAACCTAACACTACGCTATCAATAAATTAATTACATACAAATACCTACAAATAAATACAATTACATAAACTAACTAAAGTACAAAAAATAAAAAAAGAACTAAGTTACAAAAATACATTTTTTTTTACAAACATTATAAAAATATTACAACAATTTTAAGCTAATTACACCTACTCTAAGCCCCCTAATAAAATAACAAAAGCCCCCCAAAATAAAAAAATGCCCTAACCTATTCTAAAAGGGCCTTTTGCGGGGCATGCCCCAAAGAATTCAGCTCTTTTGCCTGTAAAAAAAAAACATACAATACCCCCCCCAACATTACAACCCACCACCCACATACCCCTAATCTAACCCAAACCCCCCTTAAATAAACCTAACACTAAGCCCCTGAAGATCTTCCTACCTTATCTTCACCACGCCGGGTATCACCGATTGGTCCAGGCTCCGAAGTCTTCATCCAAGCCCAAGCGGGGGCTGAAGATGTCCATGATCCGGCTGAAGTCTTGGCCCAAGCGGCGGCTGAAGAGGTCCATCATCGGGCAGAAGTCTTCATCCTAACCGGGCAGAAGAGGAGATCCAGACCGGTAGACATCTTCATCCAAGCGGCATCTTCTATCTTCTTCCATCCGATGACGAGCGGCTCCATCTTCAAGACCTCCGGCGCGGATCCATCCTCTTCTTCCGACGTCCTAACACAGAATGAAGGTTCCTTTAAGGGACGTCATCCAAGATGGAGTCCCTCGAATTCCGATTGGCTGATAGGATTCTATCATGGAGAGAATTGGACCGAGCGCTACAGTGGGGCCTTAAGCTTACTAACAGTTAGCCTCCTAGTAGGCTGATAATAGTACTAATACGAAAAGGTGAGAGTAAGCGCTAAAAGAGCTTAAAAGGCTAACGAACTTGTGGCTAAATCTTACAATTTATTACCTTCGATAAAGGCTAAACATAAATAAATATCACAATAAAACCACAATAACACAATAAAATTAGAAACATGGATCCATGTCTAACTTCTAAAAACATAAGTACATAATAAAATCTCCTGGGAGATGCGAATTACAGTGGGAGTGTTGACACTCCTTGATAGTGATACACAAGTGTGGGAAGTTGAATAAAAATACAAATATTAATACTTATAAGCAAAGTTAAACCATAAAACGATTCCAAACTCACAATGTCAATCAAATGTAAAGTCAATCAAAAATGGTGAAAAAAATGGTGGAAAAAGTAAAATGTGAATGTTCGTATTAAACCGTGGGTGTGTCCTCCAACGTTGCTGATGGGTAGTGAGAGATCTATAGTCAAATATAGATGTTAGATGAAGTTGTAGATAAAATGAGTGAAAAATAAGTAAAAAATAATAAGTAATAGTCTTGAGAAAGGCCTAATCTAGGCCGAAACGCGTTGGCATACTGGTGAGCTTGATTTTAATTACCATTATTATCTATTGTATACAGTGTTGCACTATTTTGTTTTTCTTTGTTTTCCTACAGGTTTTTTTTTTTTTTTTTGTCGCTATTTATTGTGATTTCACTTTTAACATCGGATGGGACATTGAACTCACTGGGCACAGAATTTGTTTTAATCCCCCATTTTTTGCACACAACTAACACGAACGCTATCTTTTTTGGATTGCTACATTTCATATTTGATTTCACCAAAGTGGATTTTATCATTTATTATTATTTTTTCTATTTTTTGCTTTTTGTTTTTTGCCTTTTGGTTCTAATGACCTTTGCCTAAAGGTTGAATTATATATATTTTTTACTTATTTTTTACTTATTTTTCACTCATTTTATCTACAACTTCATCTAACATCTATATTTGACTATAGATCTCTCACTACCCATCAGCAACGTTGGAGGACACACCCACGGTTTAATACGAACATTCACATTTTACTTTTTCCACCATTTTTTTCACCATTTTTGATTGACTTTACATTTGATTGACATTGTGAGTTTGGAATCGTTTTATGGTTTAACTTTGCTTATAAGTATTAATATTTGTATTTTTATTCAACTTCCCACACTTGTGTATCACTATCAAGGAGTGTCAACACTCCCACTGTAATTCGAATCTCCCAGGAGATTTTATTATGTACTTATGTTTTTAGAAGTTAGACATGGATCCATGTTTCTAATTTTATTGTGTTATTGTGGTTTTATTGTGATATTTATTTATGTTTAGCCTTTATCGAAGGTAATAAATTGTAAGATTTAGCCACAAGTTCGTTAGCCTTTTAAGCTCTTTTAGCGCTTACTCTCACCTTTTCGTGATAGGATTCTATCAGCCAATCGGAATTAAGGTAGGAAAATTCTGATTGGCTGATGGAATCAGCCAATCAGATTCAAGTTTAATCCGATTGGCTGATCCAATCAGCCAATCAGATTGAGCTCGCATTCTATTGGCTGTTCCGATCAGCCAATAGAATGCGAGCTCAATCTGATTGGCTGATTGGATCAGCCAATCAGATTGAATTTGAATCTGATTGGCTGATTCCATCAGCCAATCAGAATTTTCCTACCTTAATTCCGATTGGCTGATAGAATCCTATCAGCCAATCGGAATTCGAGGGACGCCATCTTGGATGACGTCCCTTAAA
>NC_069506.1:63111037-63133537 GCF_027579735.1 Bombina bombina
ATCTAGTATTGTCATTTTTTGGCTTTCTACCATGCATGTCCCAATATTTTATAATGTCCTGCTTCTGATGTGGACCCTTAGTACCGACAGGGTCGCCTGCTTCCGTCAAGCTGTTGATCCTAGATGATGTTTGTGCCTGTTGAAAAGACGGGCTCTTGGCTCTACCGATGTCTCTCCTGGTTATTTTGAGTGCGATGGCCGTCTTGGCTGTTGGACTTATCAGTGTCTCTGCAGTGACCCTTTGGGAGCCCCCCACTAACTCCCCTGTGGCCTCCGTCTGTAACTCTAATTCTTCCATCCGTGTAAGCTTGTTTATAACCTGCCGAGGTGCATTGGATAGTGACGCTGCTTGTAGCAATGTCAAGTCCCCTGTTGCAATTGGTAAGGGTTCCAAAGCTGTAAAGGCCTGTACGGTGTACAGGGAGCCATGTGTTGGAGTAGAGACTGCTTTTACATGTAGCGGGCCTGCCGGCAAGGATCTCACTGTGCAACGCTTACTTTCCAGCGTGTCCACCGCTGTTTTAGGCATTCTTCGGTTGGCGTTTATTTTGCTTATCAGGAAGTCCCACGGAGCATTATCAACAAGCTTCTTGCAAATTGCCTCAAATCTGTGCCAGCAGGTATTAGCATCCTGAAGCGTGTTTTCTTCTGTGTCAGCCATCTTAGATATGGTATGGTGATTTCTGTTCGTGATGCTCGCTCTTGCTAGATTTTCCCTTATGCAATCAAATATGTTAGAGTCGTCTTTGCAGCGTTATAGAGATGGCTAGTTGCGGCTAAGAACCTCGAGTTAACGAGGGGGAAGCGCTGCCTGTACTGGGCCGCCGCCCCAGGCCTCTTTTGTCTGCGTCGGGGCTCCGGCGTCAAAAATACAGCTAATTGCAGGATTAATTTTGAGCCCCAGCGTAGTGGTTAGCTTTTATGAGGTATTTTGATATAATTCGCTGTAGTATTACTCCTGAAAACGGCGGTTTAAAAGAGGTTCAGCAGAAGCTCAGAGAAATGCGACCGGTTGAGATCGCTGTGCAGACACGCCCCCTCCAGAGCATCACAATTTAAAGATAATAAACACAGACTGAGTGATTTCGCTATACACTAGGGCCTAGATTTAGAGTTCGGCGGTAGCCGTCAAAACCAGCGTTAGAGGCTCCTAACGCTGGTTTTGGGCGCCCGCTGGTATTTGGAGTCAGTGATTAAAGGGTCTAACGCTCACTTTTCAGCCGCGACTTTTCCATACCGCAGATCCCCCTACGCCATTTGCGTAGCCTATCTTTTCAATGGGATCTTTGTAACGCTGGTATTTAGAGTCGTTTCTGCAGTGAGCGTTAGAGCTCTAACGACAAGATTCCAGCCGCCTGAAAATAGCAGGAGTTAAGAGCTTTCTGGCTAACGCCGGTTTATAAAGCTCTTAACTACTGTACCCTAAAGTACACTAACACCCATAAACTACCTATGTACCCCTAAACCGAGGTCCCCCCACATCGCCGCCACTCGATTAAAATTTTTAACCCCTAATCTGCCGACCGCCACCTACGTTATACTTATGTACCCCTAATCTGCTGCCCCTAACACCGCCGACCCCTGTATTATATCTATTAACCCCTAACTTGCCCCCCACAACGTCGCCGCAAGCTACTTAAAATAATTAACCCCTAATGTTCCGACCGCAAATCGCCGCCACCTACGTTATCCCTATGTACCCCTAATCTGCTACCCCTAACATCGCCGACCCCTATGTTATATTTATTAACCCCTAATCTGCCCCCCACAACGTCGCCGACACCTACCTACACTTATTAACCCCTAATCTGCCGAGCGGACCTGAGCGCTACTATAATAAAGTTATTAACCCCTAATCCGCCTCACTAACCCTATCATAAATAGTATTAACCCCTAATCTGCCCTCCCTAACATCGCCGACACCTACCTTCAATTATTAACCCCTAATCTGCCGACCGGAGCTCACCGCTATTCTAATAAATGTATTAACCCCTAAAGCTAAGTCTAACCCTAACACTAACACCCCCCTAAGTTAAATATAATTTTTATCTAACGAAATAAATTAACTCTTATTAAATAAATAATTCCTATTTAAAGCTAAATACTTACCTGTAAAATACATCCTAATATAGCTACAATATAAATTATAATTATATTATAGCTATTTTAGGATTAATATTTATTTTACAGGCAACTTTGTAATTATTTTAACCAGGTACAATAGCTATTAAATAGTTAAGAACTATTTAATAGTTACCTAGTTAAAATAATTACAAATTTACCTGTAAAATAAATCCTAACCTAAGATATAATTAAACCTAACACTACCCTATCAATAAAATAATTAAATAAACTACCTACAATTACCTACAATTAACCTAACACTACACTATCAATAAATTAATTAAACACAATTGCTACAAATAAATAAAATTAAATAAACTATCTAAAGTACAAAAAATAAAAAAGAACTAAGTTACAGAAAATAATAAAATATTTACAAACATAAGAAAAATATTACAACAATTTTAAACTAATTACACCTACTCTAAGCCCCCTAATAAAATAATAAAGCCCCCCAAAATAAAAAATTCCCTACCCTATTCTAAAATACAAATATTACAAGCTCTTTTACCTTACCAGCCCTGAACAGGGCCCTTTGCGGGGCATGCCCCAAGAATTTCAGCTCTTTTGCCTGTAAAAAAAAACATACAATACCCCCCCCCCCAACATTACAACCCACCACCCACATACCCCTAATCTAACCCAAACCCCCCTTAAATAAACCGAACACTACCCCCCTGATGATCTTCCTACCTTGTCTTCACCATGCCAGGTTCACCGATCCGTCCTGGCTCCAAGATCTTCATCCACCCCAAGCGGGGGCTAGACATCCACTGAAGAAGTCCAGAAGAGGGTCCAAAGTCTTCCTCCTATCCGGCAAGAAGAGGACATCCGGACCGGCAAACATCTTCTCCAAGCGGCATCTTCTATCTTCTTCCATCCGATGACGACCGGCTCCATCTTGAAGACCTCCAGCGCGGATCCATCCTCTTCTTCCGACGACTAGACGACGAATGACGGTTCCTTTAAGGGACGTCATCCAAGATGGCGTCCCTCGAATTCCGATTGGCTGATAGGATTCTATCAGCCAATCGGAATTAAGGTAGGAATTTTCTGATTGGCTGATGGAATCAGCCAATCAGAATATAGTTCAATCCGATTGGCTGATCCAATCAGCCAATCAGATTGAGCTCGCATTCTATTGGCTGTTCCGATCAGCCAATAGAATGCGAGCTCAATCTGATTGGCTGATTGGATCAGCCAATCGGATTGAACTATATTCTGATTGGCTGATTCCATCAGCCAATCAGAAAATTCCTACCTTAATTCCGATTGGCTGATAGAATCCTATCAGCCAATCGGAATTCGAGGGACGCCATCTTGGATGACGTCCCTTAAAGGAACCGTCATTCGTCGTCTAGTCGTCGGAAGAAGAGGATGGATCCGCGCTGGAGGTCTTCAAGATGGAGCCGGTCGTCATCGGATGGAAGAAGATAGAAGATGCCGCTTGGAGAAGATGTTTGCCGGTCCGGATGTCCTCTTCTTGCCGGATAGGAGGAAGACTTTGGACCCTCTTCTGGACTTCTTCAGTGGATGTCTAGCCCCCGCTTGGGGTGGATGAAGATCTTGGAGCCAGGACGGATCGGTGAACCTGGCATGGTGAAGACAAGGTAGGAAGATCATCAGGGGGGTAGTGTTAGGTTTATTTAAGGGGGGTTTGGGTTAGATTAGGGGTATGTGGGTGGTGGGTTGTAATGTTGGGGGGGGGGGGTATTGTATGTTTTTTTTACAGGCAAAAGAGCTGAAATTCTTGGGGCATGCCCCGCAAAGGGCCCTGTTCAGGGCTGGTAAGGTAAAAGAGCTTGTAATATTTGTATTTTAGAATAGGGTAGGGAATTTTTTATTTTGGGGGGCTTTGTTATTTTATTAGGGGGCTTAGAGTAGGTGTAATTAGTTTAAAATTGTTGTAATATTTTTCTTATGTTTGTAAATATTTTATTATTTTCTGTAACTTAGTTCTTTTTTATTTTTTGTACTTTAGATAGTTTATTTAATTTTATTTATTTGTAGCAATTGTGTTTAATTAATTTATTGATAGTGTAGTGTTAGGTTAATTGTAGGTAATTGTAGGTAGTTTATTTAATTATTTTATTGATAGGGTAGTGTTAGGTTTAATTATATCTTAGGTTAGGATTTATTTTACAGGTAAATTTGTAATTATTTTAACTAGGTAACTATTAAATAGTTCTTAACTATTTAATAGCTATTGTACCTGGTTAAAATAATTACAAAGTTGCCTGTAAAATAAATATTAATCCTAAAATAGCTATAATATAATTATAATTTATATTGTAGCTATATTAGGATTTATTTTACAGGTAAGTATTTAGCTTTAAATAGGAATTATTTATTTAATAAGAGTTAATTTATTTCGTTAGATAAAAATTATATTTAACTTAGGGGGGTGTTAGTGTTAGGGTTAGACTTAGCTTTAGGGGTTAATACATTTATTAGAATAGCGGTGAGCTCCGGTCGGCAGATTAGGGGTTAATAATTGAAGGTAGGTGTCGGCGATGTTAGGGAGGGCAGATTAGGGGTTAATACTATTTATGATAGGGTTAGTGAGGCGGATTAGGGGTTAATAACTTTATTATAGTAGCGCTCAGGTCCGCTCGGCAGATTAGGGGTTAATAAGTGTAGGTAGGTGTCGGCGACGTTGTGGGGGGCAGATTAGGGGTTAATAAATATAACATAGGGGTCGGCGATGTTAGGGCAGCAGATTAGGGGTACATAGGGATAACGTAGGTGGCGGCGGTTTACGGAGCGGCAGATTAGGGGTTAAAAGTGTAATGCAGGGGGTCAGCGATAGCGGGGGGCGGCAGATTAGGGGTTAATAAGTGTAAGGTTAGGGGTGTTTAGACTCGGGGTACATGTTAGGGTGTTAGGTGCAGACGTAGGAAGTGTTTCCCCATAGGAAACAATGGGGCTGCGTTAGGAGCTGAACGCTGCTTTTTTGCAGGTGTTAGGTTTTTTTTCAGCTCAAACAGCCCCATTGTTTCCTATGGGAGAATCGTGCACGAGCACGTTTTTGATGCCGGCCGCGTCCGTAAGCAACTCTGGTATCGAGAGTTGCATTTGCGGTAAAAATGCTCTACGCTCCTTTTTTGGAGCCTAACGCAGCATTTGTTTGAACTCTCGATACCAGAGTTAAATTTATGGTGCGGCCAGAAAAAAACCCGCGGAGCGTTAACAGCCCTTTTACCGCCGAACTCTAAATCTAGGCCTAACTCATTTGTTCCATGCTGTCAGCAAGCATTACTGTTAACTATGGTGTGTCCAAAGTATCAAACTTCCTAAAAAAGCAAAAGGATTAGGAAGTGCCAGTATACACTAACCAGCTTAATCGATTTTGCTAGAAAGTTATTGCTGCAAGTAGCAAAATACATAAAAACCGAAACTACAATATTCACAACACAAAAATTAATAGGTGCTTAAAGGGAAAAAAATAAATAAAAAAATAAATAAAACTTAAATATTACTCTATAACATATGGATCTGTATATATTAACAATCCTGTTAAGTAGAAGCCACAATTCCGTGTATCCAATATTCAATAAGTGAATATGTCTATACAGGAATCTACATCTATAAATATCAATGCTGTAAAAGGTGATATCCTAGATGCATCAGACAAACCTGCTGTTCTGACACCATGTCTCCTTTAGTCTATGCTAATAATAAGTCAATATCAACAAACCAGCCCATAATTCAAACGTGAAAATGTACAATAGTAATATTTAAATAATCTCAGTGGTGTCTACTAAGAACGCAAGAAATATGCAACTGTGGGAAATACAATGATGGTCACCTTGTCAATATTTTTAAATACGCTATATCCTGCTAAAGGACATAAGTGATTAATGCCTATACATACCCTCTTCAACACACCTTATACCAACACTTACTATATACCGGGACCGATGTCATATATTGAAATTTTCCAAATCTATTGAACTGTAACACCAGGTAAGCAACCCCTATCCATATATGTATAAATCACCCCTCTCCATCCTTAATTGAAAAGACATCTCAAACTTTACTAACTCAATGTCCATGTGCTACCAAGTACCTAGGGGCCGAATTATCAAGCTCCAAATGGAGCTTGATGCCACTGTCTCCACGCGAGCCTTCAGGCTCGCCAGAAACAGTAGTTATGAAGCAGCAATCTAAAGACCGCTGCTCCATAACTTGTCTGCCTGTTCTGAGGCCGCGGACATCAATCCGCCCGATCCTATACGATCAGGCTGATTGACACCCCCTGCTAACGTCCGATTGGTCTTGAATCTGCAGGGGGCGGCATTGCACAAGCAGTTCACCAGAACTGCTTGTGCAAAGATAAATGCCAACAGCGTATGCTGTCGGCATTTATCGATGTGCGGCGGACATGATCCACTACATTGTATTATGTCCGCTCGCACTTTTGTAAATTGGCCCCCTAGTCTGTAAAAGGTAATAATTTGTCTATCATAAAGTACATCCATCTGTAAAAAAATGGAAAAACAGATTTATGCCTTATTGTAACTCTCCATTTATACCTTCAATCTGTTGACAATAAAGTGACCTACAGGACCCTGCTTATTCAGTCCATGACCATTGCAGCAATCATAATTACAGTACAAAGGTCAATCAAATAGAAAAACAGTCATACATGACACACTTGCAGATTTATCATTGGTTTGTCAGACCGACATCGATGAATGCCGACAGCATAAGCTGTTGGCATTTATCATTGCACAAGCAGTTCTTGTGAACTGCTTGTGCAATGCCGCCCCCTGCAGATTTGATCGGTTTGATTGCTGTCCGCCGCTCAGAGCAGGTGGACCAGTTAAGGAGCAGCGGTGTTAAGACCGCTGCTTCTTAACTGCTGTTTCCTGCGAGCCTGAAGGGCCCCACTCTCTCTCTTTTCCTAAACTGTCCTGTGTCTAAGAACCGGCTTTCAATCATATCATTAAGCCTGTTTTATAAATGGCAATCGTGACCCAATGGGATGCATCCAAAACCTAAATAGATAGAGTCCGGTCTACAGTTTTTTTTAACAATGATGCTATGAATCACATATTTATTTAGGTTGCTTGTATTGTGGATATTATCACTCTGTTGCTATGACAACTGTTTTGGTGCAATTGTTCACTGGGGGTGTGGCTTATGGGTTTTAAATATTTGATTGTTTTACATACATACATACATGGTGTTTATGTGTTCTTTTATATAGCTAGGATGGAAACGTTTGAGAACAGAATAGTGTGTGTCTGACTTGTGTCTGTGTGTGTGTCATTTTGTGTTTCTTTGTGAGCGTGTGTTACTACCTTTACAAAATATCCAGGTCTGACTACACAAGGATAAAGTGTGCATACATTTTAGTCACTTGACCAAAAATTGCATGGGTTAAAAGGGGGGGGGGGGCGTTTAGATTTTTTGCCATTTATGTACTTTAAAAACCTTTAGGGTTTGACTTAGAATCCTTTGCAATTAATCTTTCATTTTTAATTTTGGATAATTTGATTACCCTTTTTCTTGCTTTGTTACATGGAATGTTGAGTATGTGCTATTTTCTTTAAATAATTTAAATGCCCTATGTTTTTTACCTAATTTCTCAGAACACATTTGTATTTAGCCAAACTGGCTTGGATTTATTTATTTTACTTACTTTCATAACCATGTGGTATGTGTTGATGTGTATATTTAACAAAGTTTTAAATGTTATCAATGTATCCTCTATTTTATTAGAGAATATTGTGTCCAAATTTATATTATTTAATGAATTCCATAAATTATTGAATCTTGCTTTCTTAAAATTAAAATTCTTATTTGAACCTTATGACACTGCTTATGGAAAGTGATTTTAAGAGGCCTATTTATCAAAGGTCTGGCGGACCTGATCTGACAGTGCGGATCAGGTCCGCCAGACCTCGCTGAATGCGGAGAGCAATACGCTCTCCGTATTCAGCATTGCACCAGCAGCACTTGTGAGCTGCTGGTGCAACGCCTCCCCCCGCAGACTCGCGTCCAATCGGCCACCAGCAGGGGGGTGTCAATCAACCCAATCGTACTCGATTAGGTTGAATTCCAGCGATGTCTGTCCACCTGCTCTGAGCAGGCGGACAGGGTTATGGAGCAGCGGTCTTTAGACACGGGCCCTCAAGCTCCATTGACCCAGTTTATGTTGGGGTAGTAAAAATATCCTATAATTACAGCACTGGTATTATTAGCAGTCTATCCTATTTGCATTAGTAGTTGATTTTCCTCCATTTCACTGATGTTGTAGGGCTTGTAGCATGTTCCTAGTAATATTTTCTCTGCATTATCATCTTTATCATCATAAATATTTTCCCTTATTGTTGGTTTAACATCAGACTTTTTATACATGCAAATTCCTCCACACATTTATTATTCCTTTTCCTCCTAAATAAAGTGTTACCCACTAAGTTAACTGCCCAGTCATTTGAATCATCCCACCAGGTTTCAGTTATACTGATAATATCATAGTCCTCATCTGCAACTGAGAGCTCCAGCTCCCCCATTTTTCCATGTTAAGATCAGGGCTCTGTGGGGCCATACCATCACTTGTTGTTCTTCTTTATGCAGAAGATAGTTCTTAATGACTTTGACTGTATATTTGGGGTCATTGCCATGCTGCAGAATACATTTGGAGGTTGGTATTGCATGATGGATAAGTAACTGCCTGTACATCTCAGCATTGAGGAGAACATTAATTCTAACCAAATCCCCAACTCCATTTGCAGAAATGCAACCCCAAACTTGCAAGGAACCTCCATCATGTTTTACTGTTGCCTGCAGACTCATTCTTGTACCATTCTCCAGTCCTTCAGCAAACAAACTGCCTTCTGCTACAGTCAAATATTTCACCTGCTGACATTTTTCTGCATCGCAGTTCCTGTGTTTGTGTGCAAAGTTTAGTTGCTTGGCCTTGTTTACATGTTGGAGGTATGGCTTGGAGGTCCATGAATACCACTTCTGACAGTAAATGAGTGTACCAGGGTCCCACTGGTTTCTCCTAACTCTGAGTTGATGGCACTGTTGGACATCTTCCAATTGCGAAGAGAAGTAAGCATGATGTGCTTCATTGGCCAATCACTGCATCTACAGTCCCCAATATTTCCTATTTCTTTGTGCATCTTCAAACGAGCTTTGACAGCACACCTGGAAACCCCTGTCTGCCTTTAAATTTCTGCCTCGGAGAGACCTTGCTGATGCAGTATAACTCTTGTGTCTTGTTTCTGTGTTCAGTCTTGCCATTGGTGTATCACTTTATTTTATTCCTCCTACACAGCTGTTTGTTTTCGTTATTGATTGTGTTTCAGCCTACATATTAAATTGATAATCATTAGCACCTGTTTGGTATAACTGTTAAATCATGCACCTGACTATCTGTCTACAAAATCCCTGACTACCTAGAAGTATTTATGCTGTTTTGAAAGCAAAGGGTGGTCACGCCAAATATTGATTTGATTTAGTTTTTTTTCTGTCCACTTAGTTTGCGTTTTATTAATTGATAAAAATAAACTATTTATGTTTCTATTTTTGAAAACATTCTTACTTTACATCAGTTTTACACTTGCCTATAACTTTTGCATAGTAGTATACCTCTGAAAATGTTGGCATTTCCACTCCCTTGAGAGTGTTTGGAATACCTCTATCATAATTAATACAGTAAATTGTACTGACCCTGCAACATTCTACAAAGTGATTAATTTTCTTTAAATGGACACATCAATGGAGACCAGGAACATGTTTTTGACCCGGCTTTGCAGGTGGTGTATTCCACAACTGCTCTTCATATGCAAAACCTTACATTTACATTTTAGCCTTTGTAATGCAGTGCTTAATTGCTGATATATGCTATGTATATATGGAGAAAAAAAAAGTGATTTTAATCTCCTTTGAAATGAAAATGAGAAACCTCAAATATTCATGAATAGGCTCAAAACCAATATAGCCTATTTCCCTTTGAAACACAATGTTCTCTTTGCTAATGATTGCATAGAATCTTTCTTACCTAAAAGTAATTATCACAGCACAGTCCAAGTGTATGAACAGGAAACAGCTAATAATCTGTAGAAATGTAGAATATGGAACAATATTGAAAAGGCAAAGTAGAAGCATGTTATAACACATATTTATTCCACACTGTACACTTGCAGCATAAAATTCCAGTTATTATAATGTGGAAAAGCCAGTTCTTGTCTTCAAGAGAGATAGATGGCTTGAAATGTACAGAATACATGTTTGATGGCGATAACATGTCAGAAATTTTTGTTATGTGACTTTCTTTGTATTTGGAAAACTAAAAAAAAAATGTTTCAATTAAAAGCCAGTTCTTGTATAAAATTTAGGTATATTGAGGTTGACTCCAAACGTTTCAAAACTATATATATAAAACGATATATAAAACTATATCAGCTAGATTACGATTTTTTTGTTATTGTCACCGATCACCTCCCTATAGTGCTGCTATTACAGGTTTACAAAAACCCGGCGTTAGCAGGCAATAAGAAAGCGTTGAGCGAAATTGAGCTCAATACCACACTCCAATACCAGCGCTGCTGTGAGCTGGTTTTACGTGCTCATGCACGATTTCCCCATAGACATCAATGGGGAGAGACGGCTGAAAAAAAGACCTGCAATAATGGAGCGTAAAGCTCCGTAACACAGCCCCATTGATTCCTATGAAGAAATAAAAAGTTATGTTTACACCTAACACCCTAACATAAACCCCGCGTCTAAACATCCCTAATCTGCCGCCCCCAACATCGTCGCCACCTACATTATACTTATTAACCCCTAATCTTCCGCCCAACACCTACATTACACTTATTAACCCCTAATCTTCTGCCCCAACATCGCCGCCACCTACACTTATTAACCCCTAATCTGCCGCCCCCGACATCGCCGCCACCTACACTTATCAACCCCTAATCTGCCGCCCCAATGTTGCCGCAACCTACCTACACTTATTAACCCCTAATCTTCTGCCTCAATGTTGCCGCCACCTACCTACACTTATTAACCACTAATCTGCCGTCCCCCGATTTCGCCGCCACCTACATTACAGTTATTAACCCCTAATCTTCCGCCCCCAACGTCGCCGCCACTATACTAAAGTTATTAACCCCTAACCCTAACGTAACCCTAACACCCCTTACTTTAATGTAATTAAAAAAAATCTAAATAAAACCTACTATTAATAACTAAATAATTCCTATTTAAAACTAAATACTTACCTATAAAATAAACCCTAAGCTAGCTACAATATAACTAATAGTTACATTGTAGCTATCTTAGGTTTTATTTTTATTTTACAGGTAAGTTTGTATTTATTTTAACTAGGTAGAATAGTTAGTAAATAGTTAAACTATTTACTAGCTACCTAGTTAAAATAAATACACATTTACCTGTAAAATAAAACCTAACCTGAGTTACACTAACACCTAACCTAACACTACAATTAACTAAATTACAAAAAAAACAAAAAACACTAAATTACACAAAATAAAAAAAGAAATTATCAAATATTTAAACTAATTACACCTAATCTAATTGCCCTATCAAAATACCCCCCCCCCCCAAAAAAAAAACCTAGCCTACACTAAACTACCAATAGCCCTTAAAAGGGCCTTTTGCGGTGCATTGCCCCAAACAGTAAATCCCACCACCCACACAACCAAACCCCCCAAATAAAAACTAACCAATCTAAAAAACCTAAGCCCCCCCATTGCCCTGAAAAGGGCATTTGGATGGGCATTGCCCTTAAAAGAGCATTTAGCTCTTTTTCAGACCAAACCCTAAGCTAAATATAAAACCCACCCAATAAACCCTTAAAAAAAAAAACTAACACTAACCCCCGAAGATCCACTTCCTTGGTGGATCAGCCAATAGAATGCGAGCTCAATCCTATTGGCTGATTGCATCAGCCAATAGGATTTTTTCTCCTTTAATTCTGATTGGCTGATAGAATTCTATCAGCCAATCGGAATTCAAGGGACGCCATCTTGGATGACGTCACTTAAAGGAACCTTCATTCGAGAAGAGCAGTCGGAAGAAGAGGATGCTCCGTGCCGGATGTCTTGAAGATGGAGCCGCTCTTTCAAGTAATTTAAAATATGAGTATTAGGTCCCTTAAGTGCTTAAAAATCAAAATAAAAAAAATGCATTTTGAAATATCTTTACAATAAGGCAATTGCGTTTGGTGTTTTGCCTGATTTTCCGGTAATTTAAACCAGGAATTTGCACTCCACCTAGAGAGACTAAAGAGAGGCTGCATTTAATGGAATTCAGAACCCTGACTCACATACATGCTGCACAGTTATTGCTTGAAATGTGCAGGAGCACATTTATACATGTCCCTCATTGGCAACGATAAAGGAGAGAAGGTAAACAATACCCAAGGGGCTTTTCAGGGGGTCCCTGGACTGCAAAACAGGGAAAATTGTGCTAATAAAATGCTTTCAAACCCTGCTTTCAAACCATTTAGAAGTTAATCACAGTCTTGTGCTTCTTTAACCCTTTCCTGATGGAGTTTGTCTACATCGGAACAAAGTTCTGATGTAAACAAATTTAAATCACGTGATCGTTCATGCGATCGCGTGATTTCAATGATGGAATCGGGGGGGGGGGAGTGCATATGACGCTAGGCACGCCCTCCACCTTGCAATCCCATTTACCAAGCCGCTATGGCTGCAGGACAGCCGAACAGCTAGGACGTTCCATGGCATCCTAACGGCGCTAAAGCCCAGCGCAGTTAGGACGACGGGAAGCGGTTAAAGGTATATGAAACTCAAACGTTCTCCCTTCATGAATCGTGTAGAGCATACAGTTTTTTTTATTTATTTTATTACATTTTTTATTGAGATCAACAAGATATATGCATATACAATACAGGATACAAGTATGTCAAATATTACTTCATATCTGATGACTGGAAATATACAAAAAAAAAAAAAAAAGAAGGATTTAGTCCTTATTTTTTCTTCCCCTTAAGCTTGGTGGGTCGCTCTTGGACCAGTAGTATTATGTTACTCTGTATCTAGGGGGTTGATAAAAAAGCTAAGCAAACATAACAAACAAAATTGCATTTCAAATACAAAGGAAAAAGTTATTACATTGGCGAGGCCAAGTATAAAGAGTAAAAGTAAAGATGCAAAAAAGCCAACCCTGTATGCAACAATATTATATATAACAGTACTTGTGCAAGTATATTATTAAGTTAAATCCATACGAGCCCTAATTGTGTAATGGCGATATGACGGGGATATGATCAATAAAGTATGAAAGATCATGATAGTCAGCTATGATAGTGTTTAGACTCGTGGGGTTTAGGAGGTTAGGTACAGGGGTGTGTGGAGCATCATTGCCCTGCTGACTAATGTCAGGTTATATCACATTATTAGTATGTTAAAGAGCTTTTGCTTATGGGGGTATGTGCTGACTTTAAAGAGTTTTGTCAGGATTTTGATTCCCAGTTGGGTGTCATATGTTAATAAACATTTAGGATGTGGATTTGCATACACAGAACATCTATTAGAAGTAAACATAGAAACAGTGAGGTCAATACGCCTTAGTAAAAATTACATATAAAACAATCTAAACTGTTACGGCCTGTGTAGATATGTTAGTTCAGATCAAACCTCTCCAGGTACAAGTTTAGTACCACTGTGGTAGATATTGGGAATGTGCAGATCAGCTTTGCCGGACTTGCCTGAATATACTGAGTGAAAATGTTCAAAAAGGTGCTAAGGGACAGTCCAACATCTCGTCAGATAGTTGAAAGGTCCATAGTCCCTGATAAATAGGCCCTCAGTTTCCAAAAGAGGTTGTGCCTTTGAGTCGTTAGCTGTGGACGTTATATTAGTGAAGTTATTGTGCCTCCCCAGCATAAGAATCCAGCACCCAGCTGCGGCATGGATCCCAGTAAGGGGCTTGGCGCTATCCAGAAAAACAGAGGCCGAGCAAGCATGTTGTGCATAATCTCAAGATCAGGGCTGTTGTTTGTTTTTATAGCATTTAATGGCTGAGTTGTTAGTCTTATGCGGCATGTGTCGCTCACCTGCTGTAGTTGAGGTGCTGTTTCGCCAATTAGGTATCATGTCTTGTGGAGTCGTGAAGTTAACATTTTTAAATTGTGCTGCATCCGAGTCCACGCGGTCATCTTTATGCACTGCTGGTTACTTCAAAATCAATGTTGTTTGTGGGTCAGTGGCGATGTTGCTTTGGTCCGCATTAATGGGCCCATGGCCCAGTGGTTTATACTTAGGGGCGACATTTCCATGTACAGCCTGGGAGATTTGCTTGGCATTAGAAATGGGATCTGGGGAGGGAGTCCACTTCCTTGTAGTAAGTGACCCAATTGTTGATATCCTTGAGAGATGTTATCTCTGTTGTTCTATGAGGCATATTTATGATTGTATGTGTGGCGGTGAAATTAGCGCTGCAGAATCTATTGGCGCTCTACAAATAACCGATAATAATAATAATAATAATAATAATAATAATAAGGCATTAGTTTGTCAAAAGGAGCTCTTTCCAGCATAGAGCTCATGAGGCCCTTGAGCATCTCGAGTTATTGATCAGAGCAAGTTTGCAATCTAATTTCTTCTATGATAGCCATCTTCCGCTGTACCTTTCTTAGCTCTTGGGATAATGGAATATTATATATTTAGTACTCTGTTAGGAGCAGTTAAGGCTGAATACCTCAGGTTTCCGATGGGAAGGCTTTGCCTATTGCGAGCCGCCGTTCTAGGACTTTAATGTCCAATCCCAAACTCCAATGTCAAGAATACAACTCAGTAGAGTAAAATAAGCTTCCCGCCGTAGATAGCAATGTAGTGTTGTACGGATTTGTAAGCTTTCCTGTAAAATTTCTCCAACAATCTTTGGATTATCAGTGATTCCTTTAGAAAAAAAAATATTTTAGTAGAACAATGAACAAAATAAAGGTGTATTTTAAAGCATATTCGCCTAAAAATAATGTATTAAGGTCCATGTGATTTATTTCATAGATAAAGGCTAGTGTCTCAAAAATGGTAACATTTACCATCCCTTTAAGAGATTTGAGCAGGGGCACTATCAGTATAGTCAGCATGTTTGTTTGTTTGTTGGGTTATTAATTTAGCTAATTTTTTATTGAGCATGTAATATTTATTTCTGTTTGGTCAAGTTGCTTTCTTTAGTGATCCAAAATTGAAGGGTTAATATCAGAGTGGTTTGTGCATACACAAAAACAGTTCCATTCTAAAACTTATTTGTAGTACTTGTTAATAATTTGAAAAGAGTTTTCTGAGGTTTATCAAGTCCTTTTTTTATGTAGAATTTGATTTGTGAAAATATCCCAGGAAATGTGTCCAGAATTGTATTATTATCGGTTATTTGTAGAGCGCCAACAGATTCCGCAGATTGTGATCAGAACAAACAGGACAGGCACATATTAAAGGGTACACAATACAATAATGTTCTTTTGTGATTCAGACAGAGCATACCATTTTAAAAAAGTTTTTGGGGTTTCATATCACTAATATAGGACCTTTTTCACCATACCGAAAATGTAAAAAAATGTTCTGCTTATAAACAAAAATAACGGCTAATTGTGAGTGCATAAACAATAAAAGGGGCTCATCTAATGCCGTTAATTACAAAAAAAAAAAAAAGATTGTGATCAACCGCTTATTTATATAGATAGATATTTTGCAATGCAGTGATTCATTTTCTGATACATATACAACGACAACTTTATATCAAGCAAAAATAATGCTGCTTTTAGATTTTTAAAACTATAAACTTGAGATTAGTTTCATAGTTCAACAATTAATATGAGTTTAGTCACTAATCATATTTAGAGCTTGTCCGTTTATTTTTTTTCAGGAAGACAATGTTATGTCTCTAATTTGTTGATAAATGGATTTGGAATCCTAAATATTCTATAGACCATGTGACATATGAAACACACACAGCTTGCCAGTAAGAGATGCATGGACTGCAATGCAGTAATCTCCTTTCACAATTTCTCCCTTGGGGTAGACCTCAGCCTTTACTTTATACCAGATTTTCAGCCCTATGTTGAAATTAAATTAAAATAATGAACATAATTCTTAAACCCTGTTAGAATTTTAATTAAACCCATTTCAATGATGAAAAACACAGATTCATCTATAACAATTATGCAATTTAAACATTCCCTGCTTCACTGGAAAAAATAGCTACTTTTTGCAATAAAAGTATATATATTTTTTATTTTTAATATATGTATAACTGCACCATCCTGGAAGAAGCAGATAAAATAAAGAGACATATTTGTCTACTTATATGAAATAATGCTTCTGTATATTGATCATATATACATCCTCAAAATTGGCCCTCCAGAGGTTTTGGAACTACATTTCCCATGATGCTCAGCTGGCTGAGCATCATGTGAAATGTAGTTCCAAAACCTCTGGAGGGCAAAGTTTGAGTAGGTCTGCCTTAAAGGGACATGAAACCCTAACGGCTAGATCACGAGTTTGGCGTTAGCCTTAAAAACCAGCGTTAAGAGGTCCCAACGCTGCTTTTTAATGCCCGCTGGTATTACGAGTCTGACAGGTACAGGTGTACCGCTCACTTTTCTTCCGCGACTCGAGGCTACCGCAAATCCCCTTACGTCAATTGCGTATCCTATCTTTTTAATGGGACTTGCCTAACGCCGGTATTACGAGTCTTGGAAGAAGTGAGCGGTAGACCCTCTCCTGTCCAGACTCCTACCGCATATAAAAGTCAGTAGTTAAGAGTTTTATGGGCTAACGCCGGAACATAAAGCTCTTAACTAAAGTGCTAAAAAGTACACTAACACCCATAAACTACCTATTAACCCCTAAACCGGGGTCCCCCCACATCGCAAACACTATAATACATTTTTTTAACCCCTAATCTGCCGACCGGACATCATAGCGACCTACATTACAGGGAGTGCAGAATTATTAGGCAAGTTGTATTTTTGAGGATTAATTTTATTATTGAACAACAACCATGTTCTCAATGAATCCTAAAAAACTCATTAATATCAAAGCTGAATATTTTTGGAAGTAGTTTTTAGTTTGTTTTTAGTTTTAGCTATTTTAGGGGGATATCTGTGTGTGCAGGTGACTATTACTGTGCATAATTATTAGGTAACTTAACAAAAAAAAATATATACCCATTTCAATTATTTATTTTGACCAGTGAAACCAATATAACATCTCAACATTCACAAATATACATTTCTGACATTCAAAAACAAAACAAAAACAAATCAGTGACCAATATAGCCACCTTTCTTTGCAAGGACACTCAAAAGCCTGCCATCCATGGATTCTGTCAGTGTTTTGATCTGTTCACCATCAACATTGCGTGCAGCAGCAACCACAGCCTCCCAGACACTGTTCAGAGAGGTCTACTGTTTTCCCTCCTTGTAAATCTCACATTTAATGATGGACCACAGGTTCTCAATGGGGTTCAGATCAGGTGAACAAGGAGGCCATGTCATTAGATTTTCTTCTTTTATACCCTTTCTTGCCAGCCACGCTGTGGAGTACTTGGACGCGTGTGATGGAGCATTGTCCTGCATGAAAATCATGTTTTTCTTGAAGGATGCAGACTTCTTCCTGTACCACTGCTTGAAGAAGGTGTCTTCCAGAAACTGGCAGTAGGACTGGGAGTTGAGCTTGACTCCATCCTCAACCCGAAAAGGCCCCACAAGCTCATCTTTGATGATACCAGCCCAAACCAGTATTCCACCTCCACCTTGCTGGCGTCTGAGTCGGACTGGAGCTCTCTGCCCTTTACCAATCCAGCCACGGGCCCATCCATCTGGCCCATCAAGACTCACTCTCATTTCATCAGTCCATAAAACCTTAGATATTGAGATATTTCTTGGCCCAGTCTTGACGTTTCAGCTTGTGTGTCTTGTTCAGTGGTGGTCGTCTTTCAGCCTTTCTTACCTTGGCCATGTCTCTGAGTATTGCACACCTTGTGCTTTTGGGCACTCCAGTGATGTTGCAGCTCTGAAATATGGCCAAACTGGTGGCAAGTGGCATCTTGGCAGCTGCACGCTTGACTTTTCTCAGTTCATGGGCAGTTATTTTGCGCCTTGGTTTTTCCACACGCTTCTTGCGACTCTGTTGACTATTTTGAATGAAACGCTTGATTGTTCGATGATCACGCTTCAGAAGCTTTGCAATTTTAAGAGTGCTGCATCCCTCTGCAAGATATCTCACTATTTTTGACTTTTCTGAGCCTGTCAAGTCCTTCTTTTTGACCCATTTTGCCAAAGGAAAGGAAGTTGCCTAATAATTATGCTCACCTGATATAGGGTGTTGATGTCATTAGACCACACCCCTTCTCATTACAGAGATGCACATCACCTAATATGCTTAATTGGTAGTAGGCTTTCTAGCCTATACAGCTTGGAGTAAGACAACATGCATAAAGAGGATGATGTGGTCAAAATACTAATTTGCCTAATAATTCTGCACTCCCTGTATACCTATGAACCCCTAATCTGCTGCCCCTAACATCGCCGACACCTACATGATATTTATTAACCCCTAATCTGCCATCCCCAATGTCGCCGCCACCTGCCTACAATTATTAACCCCTAATCTGCCGACCAGACATCGCCGCCACTTTAATAAATGTATTAACCCCTAAACCGCTGCACTCCCACCTCGCAAACACTAGTTAAATTGTATTAACCCCTAATCTGCCTGCACTAACATCGCAGACACCTACTTACATTTATTAACTCCTAATCTGCCACCCCCAACGTCACCGCTACTATAGTAAAGGTATTAACCCCTAAACCTAAGTCTAAACCTAACCCTAACCCCCCCTAACTTAAATATAATTTAAATATAATCTAAATAAATTTACTAAAATTAAATTATTCCTATTTAAAACTAAATAACGATAAAATAAACCCTAAGCTAGCTACAATATAACTAATAGTTACATTTGTAGCTAGCTTCGGGTTTATATTTATTTTACAGGCAAGTTTGTATTTATTTTAACTAGGTACAATAGTTATTAAATAGTTATTAACTATTTAATAACTACCTAGCTAAAATAAGTAAAAAAGTACCTGTAAAATAAACCCTAACCTAAATTACAATTACACCTAACACTACACTATCATTAAATAAATTACCTAAACTACCTACAATTAATTACAATTAAATTCAATAAACTAAATTACAAAAAAAACAAACACTAAATTACAGAAAAAAAAATAATTTACAAGAAGTTTAAACTAATTACACCTAATCTAAGCCCCCTAATAAAATAAAAAAGTCCCCCAAAATAATAAAATGCCCTACCCTATACTAAATTACAAATAGCACTTAAAAGGGCCTTTTGCGGGGCATTGCCCCAAAGTAATCAGCTCTTTTACCTGTAAAAAAAGAATACAATAACCCCCCCCCAACATTAAAACCCACCACCCACACACCCCTACTCTAAAACCCACCCAATACCCCCTTAAAAAACCTAACACTACCCCATTGAAGATCACCCTACCTTGAGCCGTCTTCACCCAGCCGGGCACAAGTCTTCATCCGATGGGGCAGAAGAGGACATCCAGACCGACAGAAGTCTTCATCCTATCCAGGCAGAAGAGGACATCCGGACCGGGAAAAGGCTTCATCCAAGCGGCATCTTCTATCTTCATCCATCTGACGAGGAGCGACTCCATCTTGAAGACATCCGGCACGGAGAATCCTTCCAGCACGATGACTAACGATGAATGACGGTTCCTTTAAATGACGTCATCCAAGATGGCGTCCCTCGAATTCCGATTCTATCAGCCAATCAGAATTAAGGTAGGAAAAATCTGATTGCTTGATTTAATCAGCCAATCGGATTTAAGTTCAATCCGATTGGCTGATTGGATCAGCCAATAGAATTGACCTTGCATTCTATTGGCTGATGCAATCAGCCAATCGGATTGAACTTCAATCCGATTGGCTGATTAAATCAACCAATCGGATTTTTCCTACCTTAATTCCGATTGGCTGATAGAATCCTATCAGCCAATCGGAATTCGAGTGACGCCATCTTGGATGATGTCATTTAAAGGAACCGTCATTTGTCGTTAGTCGTTGTGCTGGAAGGATGCTCCGCGCCGGATGTCTTCAAGATGGAGGAGTCGCTCCTCGTCAGATGGATGAAGATAGAAGATGCCGCTTGGATGAAGCCTTCTCCCGGCCCAGATGTCCTCTTCTGCCCAGATAGGATGAAGACTTCTGACAGTCTGGATGTCCTCTTCTGCCCCATCGGATGAAGACTTCTGGACGGATCGAAAGACCACTTGTGCCCGGCTGGGTGAAGACGGCTCAAGGTAGGGTGATCTTCAATGGGGTAGAGTTAGGTTTTTTAAGGGGGTATTGGGTGGGTTTTAGAGTAGGGGTGTGTGGGTGGTGGGTTTTAATGTTGGGGGGTATTGTATTCTTTTTTTACAGGTAAAAGAGCTGATTACTTTGGGGCAATGCCCCGCAAAAGGCCCTTTTAAGGGCTATTTGTAATTTAGTATAGGATAGGGCATTTTATTATTTTGGGGGGCTTTTTTATTTTATTAGGGGGCTTAGATTAGGTGTAATTAGTTTAAACTTCTTGAATTTTTTTTTTTTTCTGTAATTTAGTTTATTGAATTTAATTGTAATTAATTGTAGGTAGTTTAGGTAATTTATTTAATGATGGTGTAGTGTTAGGTGTAATTGTAACTTAGGTTAGGGTTTATTTTACAGGTAAATTTGTATTTATTTTAGCTAGGTAGCTATTAAATAGTTAATAACTATTGTACCTAGTTAAAATAAATACAAAGTTGCCTGTCAAATAAAAATAAATCCTAAGATAGCTAAAATGTAACTATTAGTTATATTGTATCTATCTTATGGTTTATTTTATAGGTAAGTATTTAGTTTTAAATAGCAATAATTTATTTAATTGTATTAAATTTATTTAGATGTATTTAAATTATATTTAAATTAGGGGGGTGTTAGGGTTAGACTTAGGTTTAGGGGTTAATAACTATGATAGTGTCGGCGACGTTGGCGGAGGTGGCAGATTAGGGGTTAATAAATTTAATATAGTTGCAGCGACGTTGGCGGCGGCGGCGGCGGCAGATTGGGGTTAATAAATTTAATATAGTTGCGGCGACGTTGGGGGGGGCAGATTAGGGGTTAATAACTATAATGTAGGTGGCAGCGATGTTGGGGGCAGCAGATTAGGGGTTTATAACTATAATGTAGGTGGCGGCGGTGTCCGGAGCAGCAGATTGGGGGTTAATAAATATAATCTAGGGTTGGGCGATGTTGGGGGCAGTAGATTAGGGGTTCATAGGGATAATGTAGGTGGCGGCGGTGTCCGGATCGGCAGATTAGGGGTTAATAATATAATGCAGGTGTCGGCGATGTTGGGGGCAGCAGATTAGGGGTTAATAAGTGTAAGATTAGGGCTATTTAGACTTGGGGTTCATGTTAGGGTGTTAGGTGCAGACATATTTTTTATTTTCCCATAGGAAACAATGGGGCTGTGTTAGGAGCTGAAGGCTGCTTTTTTGCAGGTGTTTGGTTTTTTTCAGCTGAATCTGCCCCATTGTTTCCTATGGGGAAATCGTGCACAAGCACGTTTAGCCAGCTTACCGCTACCGTAAGCAACGCTGGTATTGAGGTGAGATGTGGAGCTAAATTTTGCTCAGCGCTCACTTTTCTGAGGCTAACGCCGGCTTGCAGAAAACTCGTAATACCAGCATTGTCTTAAAGAGACAGTGTACACCAGAATTTTTATTGTTTTAAAAGATAGATAATCCCTTTATTATTACCCATTTCCCAGTTTTGCATAACCAACACAGTTATAATAATATACTTTTAACCTCTCTGATTATCTTGTATCTAAGCCTCTGCAAACTGCCCCTTTTTTCAGTTCTTTTGACAGACTTGCAGTTTAGCCAATCAGTGCCTGCTCCCAGATTACTTCACGTGCACGAGCACAGTGTTATCTATATGAAATACGTGAACTAACACCCTCTAGTGGTGAAAAACTGTTAAAATGCAATCTGAAAGAGGTGGGCTTCAAGGTCTAAGAAATTAGCATATGAACCTCCTAGGTTAAGCTTTCAACTAAGAATACCAAGAGAACAAAGCAAAATTGGTGATAAAAGTAAATTGGAAAATTGTTTAAAATTACACGCTCTATCTGAATCATGAAAGTTTATTTTGGCCTAGACTGTCCCTTTAAGGGAGTGGTAAGAAAAAAAGGCTTGTTAGCACCACACAGCCTTACTGACAAAACTCGTGATTTAGCCGTAAATGTTTTTTTTATGATTCAGATAGAGAATATAATTTTAATTTTTTTCCATTT